>NC_135996.1:7692256-7699756 GCF_053455715.1 Rhinoraja longicauda
GAATGAGATGCATAAATAAGATAGTCAGTCAGAACATTCTTTTTCTACAAAATCTACAGTGAGTAACTTTAAGTCAACATTTAAAGACGACATGCGGGCCGTGTTTTATTCTAAAACACAGAGGGTAGTGGGGGCGTGGGACACGCTGCCGGGGGAGGGGGTGGGTGGGTATTGGAGGCAGATGCGATAAGTGGCGTTTGATCGGATTTTGGATAGGCACATGATATGCAAGGAATGGAGGCTTGTGCAGGTGGTGGAGATTAGGTTATCTTGGCGTCATGTCCAGCACAGATTACGTGGGCCGAAGGGCCCGCTCCTGTCCAAAGCTGTTCTCTGGCTCTAGATAGTATCGGGCAACCTTGTGCAGTTTTGCAGTTGCGTGCGGTGTTGGTCTCCAACGTTGAGGAAGGACATTCTTGCTATTGAGGGCGTGCAGCGTAGGTTCACCAGGTTAATTCCCGGAATGGCGGGAATGTCGTATGTTGAAAGACTGGAGCGACTGGGCTTGTATACACTGGCATTTAGAAGGATGAGGGGGGATCTTATTGAAACATATAAGATTATTAAGGGGTTGGACACGTTGGAAGCAGGAAACATGTTCCCAATGTTGGGGGAGTCCAGAACCAGGGGCCACACAGTTTAAGAATAAGGGGTAGGTCATTTAGAACAGAGGAAAAACGTTTTCAGTCAGAGAGTTGTGAATCTGTGGAATTCTCTGCCGCAGAAGGCAGTGGAGGCCAATTCTCTGCATGCTTTCAAGAGAGAGTTAGATAGAGCTCGTAAAGATAGCGGAGTCAGGGGTATGGGGAGAAGGCAGGAACGGGGTACGGATTGAGAATGATCAGCCATGATCACATTGAATGGCGGTGCTGGCTCGAAGGGCCGAATGGCCTACACCTGCACCTATTGTCTATTGTCGATTGCCTTCTAGATCTTTCTCTATCGTGCAATACGATCTCTGCTGATCTTAACTCTGCCTTCTCTTTCATCCGTCGTTTATCAGGAATCGGTCTGTCTGTCCCCTTGTTCTGGACTCCCCCAACATTGGGAACATGTTTCCTGCCTCTAACGTGTCTAACCCCTTAATAATCTTATACGTTTCGATAAGATCTCCTTTCATCCTTCTAAATTACAGTGTATACAAGCCTAGTCGCTCCAGTCTTTCAACATATTGCAGTCCCGCCATTCCGGGAATTAACCTAGTAAACCTACGCTGCATGCCCTCAATAACAAGAATATCCTTCCTCAAATTTGGAGACCAAAACTGCACACAGTACTGCAGGTGCGGTCTCACTAGGGCCCTGTACAACTGCACACAGTACTCCAGGTGCGGTCTCACTAGGGCCCTGTACAACTACACACAGTACTCCAGGTGCGGTCTCACTAGGGCCTTGTACAACTGCAGAAGGACCTCTGTGCTCCTATACTCAACTCCTCTTGTTATGAAGGCCAACATTCCATTGGCTTTCTTCACTGCCACCCTTTGTCACTTACTCCACCCATCTGCCAATCACCTAAACATCCGTATCCACCTATCACTCACCAAGCTTTGTCCTGCCCCCCCCCCCCCCCCCCCCCCCCCATCTCGCTTCTCCAGCTTTCTACCCCACCCCCCGCGCCTCCCCTACTCCATCATTCTGAAGAACTGTCCCGACCCGAGACGTCGCCTGCCCATTCCCTCCTCAGATGCTGCCTGGCCCAACTGAGTTCCTCCAGCACTTTGTGTTTTGTTATTGATTTAGTAAACCTTTCGTTAACATCGCTCCGTGAACAAGGAGACCGAAACTTAAATAAACCTGCTTTGCTCTTACCAATGGAAATATAACTTGGCTACTATCATAATGAGTAACAAGACACAACTCTAACAGAGATAACCTTTGATGGCTTCAGCGAGGTCATGGATGCAGCGTTGTACATTGCAAAGAACCCTGAACCGATCCCTAAAACATATATTTCAGCACAAGTCCCAACCAGAACTGGACCGGTTTATGGAAGTAAAACAAATGTTGATGCTGGTTAATTCTAAATAAAATAGTAAATGACTCCAAATCCGGCCTGGTCCAATTTAGGATCTTAACATGTGGGCCCATTGCAGCCTTCTCCATAACTAATTTAAAACAATTTTCTTAATGGTCACTGGTCCCAAAGTGCACCCCTCAACCCCCCCCCCCCCCCCCCCCGTCACTTGTCCCTACCTCGTGCCCTCCCACATTGCGGCGCTCCCTCACTGCTCCTTCCAACAGTGCGGCGCTCCCTCGCCACGCATTACCACGGTGTAGCCCGCACCCCCCCCCCCCAATACAAGGCGCTCCCTCATACCCCCCCCCCCCCCACAGTGCGGCGCTCCCTCGCCACCCCCCTCCACCCGGCCTCTCATTCCTTTCCCTGGTCTCTGCCGGCCTGTTCAGTGACGGAGAGACACAAAAAGCTGGAGTAACTCAGCGGGACAGGCGGCATCACTGGGTAGAAGAAAAGGGCGACGTTTCGGGTCGAGACCCTTCTTCAGACTGAAGGGTCTCGACCCGAAACGTCACACATTCCTTGTCTCCAGCGACGCTGCCTGCCCCCCCCCCCTCCCCCTCCCCCCCCACCCACCCCGAGTTACTCCAGCATTATGTGTCCACCGTCGGTTTAAACCAGCATCTGCAGTTCCTTCCTACAACTCATCGACGGGCCGAACTTGCAATCTGTGACCTCACCACCTCCCCCTCCCCCCCCCTCCCCCTCCCCCTCCCCCCCCCCCCCCCCCTCCCCCCTCCCTGCCTCTGTCGGGACTGTTCCTGGTAACTCCAGGCCGAACCAGTCCCTCGCCCTGGCTGCGTTTGTTTTCTCACGTCCGACTTTGAATACAAGTGAAAGTTGAATACAGAAGTTTCAAAGACCTGTTTGTGTTTGCTCAGCGCTCGCTTGGGCAACCGCAGAGTGTTTGAAGCAACATTTCTGGGAGCCCGCGCCACGCAGGGACTGAGGGGGGGGGGGTGTTTGTGTGGGATTTGAGGCCTGGATATCTAAAGCCAGTGCGGGCACAGCCGCTGCCTCGTAGTCCCGGGTTCGATCCCGACCTCCGGCCCTGTCTGTGTGCTTGTATTCCCCCTCCGCCCCCTCCCCCTCCCCCTCCCCCTCCTACGTTTCCTCTGTAGATTGTATCCAGCGTGCCAGCGCTCAGTGGAATCCGGGGAGAGTTGAAAGGTGCGTGGGGAAGATTAAAATCGGATTATTGGGTCAAGCCGACGAACAAAAACAACAGTCAAAATGTGAACAGAAGGATCTGTACATGTGGGTTTACACATAAGGACACAGAGTGCTGGAGTAACTCAGCGGGTCAGGCAGCATCTGTGGAGAACATGGATAGGTGATGTTTCACAGAGTGCTGGAGTAACTCAGCGGGTCAGGCAGCATCTGTGGAGAACATGGATAGGTGATGTTTCAGGTCAGGAGCCTGCTTCAAAATCATTTTTCATAAAGTTGTGAACCTGAGGCGTCACCTCTCCATGCAGAAACAAGGAACTGCAGATGCTGATTTACATAAAAGGACACAAAGTGCTGGAGTAACTCAACGTGAAAGACCGCATTTCTGGAGAACATGGATCGGTGACGTTTCGGGTCGAGACCCTTCTTCAGACCAGTTAGGGGAACGAGAGATAGAGACGATGATGTAGAGATAAAACTATATTGCATATATTTCATTCATTGTTCTTTATCTGCATACATCATCGTCTATATCACGCGTTTCCCCTTTTCCCTGACTCGTCTGAAGAAAGGTCTCCAGAGATGCTGCCTGACCCGCTGAGTTACTCCAGCACTCTGTGAAACGTCACCTATCCATGTGCTCCACAGATGCTGCCTGACCCGCTGAGTTACTCCAGCACTCTGTGCCTTTTAATCAAAACAGCAGCCACGGACGCAAAAGGAACCGTAGATGCTGGGTGTTTTTAAATGTAGTTTTAGTTCAGTGTCCAGTCCATTATTGTCACAGGTACTGAGGTACAGTGACAATAATCTGTTTGCGTGCTATCCAGTCACACAAAAGACTATACGTGATTACAACCGAGCACTGTGCAGATAAACGAGAAAGGTTATAACACTTAGTGCAAAAGAACACGGAGTGTTGGAGCAACTCAGTGGGTCAGGCAGCATCTCTGGAGGGTATGGACAGGCAATGTTTCGGGTCAGGAGCCTTCTTCAGACTAGGATCTCCGGGCCCCGAGACCTAATCCGGCTTAGGGCGATTCTGAAGGAGCGCCGCGGCCAGAATAAACTGGGGTCTGATTTCTACCGCTGACTGGACATCATGCAAGAAAAGATTTTCATCATATCTTGGTAAAAGTGACAATAAACGAAATTTGACTATAATTAAGGAGAAGCTTGCTTCTCGGCTCCCCCTCGCTGGGCTCGGTTCGGTTCGGTTCGGGTGGCTCGGGGTATGGGTGGGGGGTGAGGGGGTGTGGGTGGGGGGGAGGGGGGAAGGGGGGAAGGGGAGGAGGGGGGGGAGGGGAGCGCGGTACAAGGGGTGCTAAGTTAACTTGCACTCACTGGGATACCTGAAGTAGAACTCGTTCTCCCAGTCTTGCGTGCCGTTGCGTTCCTTCAGCTGAAACCACTGCCTGGCGTCCGTGTGTGCGTCGTAGCGGACGAACACGGCGAAGAGTATTATCAGGAGAACCTGCAGCGAGAGACACATGATCGGCAGCCGGAGCCGCATGTTGGGGGCCTCGGTACTCATGGCGGGTCTGGTCGGGTCGGACGGGAAACCTCCACTGTGGCTGCGAGCCCGCACCGCCCGCCTTTTGTAGAGCGGCGACCGGGCGCCGATCCAACATTCCCGCCCACCCCAGAGGCCAGGTAGACCTCAATGGCTGCAGCAAACAGGCCGCTCGGCCCGCTGCTCACGTACTGGTACAGTTTAGTTTAGTTTAGTTTAGTTTAGTTTAGTCTAGTCTAGTTTAGTTCAGTTTAGTTTAGTTTAGTTTAGTTTAGTTGAGTAGAGTTGAGTTATTAGAGTCACGGTGTCAGAGTGATTCAGCGTGGAAACAGACACTTCGGCCCAACTTTCCCACACCGGCCAACATGTCCCAGCCACATGAGTCCCACCTGCCCGCGTTTGGCCCATATCCCTCCAAACCTGTCCTATCCATGTACCTGTCTAACTGTTTCTTAAACGTTGGGATAGTCCCAGCCTCAACTACCTCCTCTGGCAGGTAGTTCCATACACCCACCACCCTCTGTGCGAAAATGTTACCCCTCGGATTCCTATCACATCTTTTCCCCTTCACCTTGAACCTATGTCCTCTGGTCCTCGATTCCCCTAATCTGGGCAAGAGACTGTGCATCTACCTGATCTATTCCTTCTGCAGTTGTACAGGGCCCTAGTGAGACCGCACCTGGAGTACTGTGTGCAGTTTTGGTCTCCAAATTTGAGGAAGGATATTCTTGCTATTGAGGGCGTGCAGCGTAGGTTTACTAGGTTAATTCCTGGAATGGCGGGACTGTCATATGTTGAAAGACTGGAGCGGCTAGGCTTGTATACACTGGAATTTAGAAGGATGAGGGGGGATCTTATTGAAACATAAGATTATTAGGGGGTTGGACACGTTCGTGGCAGGAAACATGTTCCCAATGTTGGGGGAGTCCAGAACAAGGGGCCACAGTTTAAGAATAAGGGGTAGGCCATTTAGAACTGAGATGAGGAAAAACTATTTCAGTCAGAGAGTTGTGAATCTGTGGAATTCTCTGCCTCAGAAGGCAGTGGAGGCCAATTCTCTGAATGCATTCAAGAGAGAGCTAGATAGAGCTCTTAATGATAGCGGAGTCAGGGGGTATGGGGAGAAGGCAGGAACGGGGTACTGATTGAGAATGATCAGCCATGATCATATTGAATGGCGGTGCTGGCTCGAATGGCCGAATGGCCTCCTCCTGCACCTATTGTCCATTGTCTATTGTCTCATGATTTTATACACAGGTTGAGTTGAGTTGATTTGCCCTTGTAGATGCGGAGAAGTTAAGGTGGCGGATGATGAGTGTATGGATTAACTCCACCCAGGCGAGTTTAGTTTAGTTTAGTAAAGGTTTAGAGGGATATGGGCCAAATGCGGGCAGGTGGGACTCGGGTATTAGAAACATAGAAAATAGGTGCAGGAGTAGGCCATTCGGCCCTTCGAGCCTGCACCGCCATTCAATCTGATCATGGCTGATCATCCAGCTCTGTAACCTGTACCTGCCTTCTCTCCATACCCCCTGATCCCTATAGCGACAAGGGCCACATCTAACTCCCTCTTAAATATAGCCAATGAACTGGCCTCAACTACCTTCTGTGGCAGAGAATTCCACAGACTCACCACTCTCTGTGTGAAAATATTGGGGCATCCTGTCTAGTATGGTTGAGTTGGGCCGAAAGGCCTGTATCCATGACGGCGGGGCACCTTCCCCGTGGGCTGAGGGTGTCTAAGAGCACAAGGCATTGGTTTAGGTTAAGGGATGAGGATTGGGAGGATCTGAGGAAGAATCTTCCCCCCCCCCCCCCCACGGGGGCGGGGAAGGGGGAGGGAGCTCTGGGAGGGGCGGGCTGGGAGGTTGCTGAAAGGCAGAAACTCTCACAGTGTCCGGATGAAGCGCCGAGATGCAGAAAGCCGCGGACGCAGTGGGTCGGGGTTTGGTGTTCAGCATGGGCAGGATGGGCCGAAGGGCCTGTATCTGCACGACTTTACGACAATAGCGTGGGATCTTACCTCACCTTTTGCTTTTTACGACACTGGGAAATGGGAGAAAAGTCACACGTCTAATTAAAATCTAAATTAAACTTAAAAACGGGTCTAGTTTCTCTGATCCATCGGTGTCCAATGACATTGTGGGGTTACCCAGCGAGCGGTGCCGAGGGAACGCCGCAATGTGGGAGGGGCGGTACTGAGGGAGCGCCGCACTGTGGGCGGGGCGGTGAGGGAGCGCCGCACTGAGGGAGGGTCGTTAGTGAGGGAGCGCCGCACTGTGGGAGGGGCGGTACTGAGGGAGCGCCGCACTGTAGGAGGGGCGGTACTGAGGGAGCGCCGCACTGTGGGAGGGGCGGTACTGAGGGAGCGCCGCACTGTCGGAGGGGCGGTACTGAGGGGTAATGAAGGGGGTGGTTAAAAATGTGGGATAGTGAGGCAGGAGAGCGTCGAGCAGTAGTGGGGGACCATAGGGAGGAGAGGATGGGAGGGTGATGTGAATGGGGGGGGTGTTGGGGAGGGGAATGAGGGAGGTGGGTGCGACAGGGAGTGAGGGGGAAGTGAGAGGGGGACGTGTGGACTGAGAGTGTGAGTGGGCAGTGAGGGTGGGGGGTAGATTGGAGGCGACCAGGTTCCCACGGTCCTAGGTCTGTGGGATTTGGGGCGTCCAGTCCTTGGAGGTGTGAACACTGCGCGGATCTACCCGGCGGCGTTTAATAAAGTGAAATTCTCCAGCACAAAGGGCGGAAATTTGATCCCTGAAAGTGACACCATGCCCGGGAGCGGCAAATCCCTCGCT
>NC_135996.1:7704756-7729845 GCF_053455715.1 Rhinoraja longicauda
GAGAGGGGGAGGGGGAGGGGAAGGGGGGAGGGGAAGGGGAAGGGGGTGAGGGGAAGGGGAGAGTGGAGGGGGAGAGGGGAGGGGGAGAGGGGAGAGGAGAGGGGGGGAGGGGAAGGGGTGAGGAGAGGGTACTGCACCAATGCAGGAGAGGGTTGTGTCCAACGGGTCCACTTGGTCTAGTAGGTTATAAAATGCTGCGAACCCAGATCCGATCACTAAAACACGCCTTGCAGCACAAGTCTCAACCAGAAATTGACCAATTTATGACCTGCTGAGTTTTCCCAGCACTTTATGTGGGGTGGGGGGGGGTTCTGATTGGCGTGTGTCAGCTTGCTCTGGAGAAGGGGTTGATCAAAACTCACAAGATCCTTCAAGATTCCGTCAGGTGAATGTATGGAGCGGTCTCCTTCTGAGGGGGGCATGGTAAATTAGGAGTCATTGTTCAAAAAGACAAATCACCCTTTTGAGGTCTATTTAGGACGGCACAGGTAGAGTAGCTGCCTCCCAGCAACAGACACCCGGGTTCCATCCTAAGCTCGGACTCTGTCTGTCTGTGTGGAGTTTGCAAGTTCTTCCTGTGATCTCGTAGCATTCCACCCCCCCCCCCCCCCCCACCCCCAGGTTCTCCTGTTTCCCCCCACATCCCAAAGAATTGAGGCAGTGCAGCGTAGGTTCACGAGATTGATCCCTGTGATGGCGGGACTGTCATATGCGGAAAGATTGGAAAGACTAGGCTTGTATTCACTGGAGTTTAGAAGGATGAGAGGGGATCTTATCGAGACGTATAAAATTACAAAAGGACTGGACAAGCTAGATGCAGGGAAAATGTTCCCAATGTTGGGGGAGTCCAGAACCAGGGGCCACACAGTCTAAGGATAAAGGGGAGGCCATTTAAAACTGAGGTGAGAAGGAACCTTTTCACCCAGAGAGTTGTTAATTTTTGCAATTCTCTGCCACAGAGGGCAGTGGAGGCCAATTCACTGGATAGATTTAAGAGAGAGTTAGATAGAGCTCGAGGGGCTAGTGGAATCAAGGGATATGGGGAGAAGGCAGGCACGGGTTATTGATTGTGGCCGATCAGCCATGATCACAGTGAATGGCGGTGCTGTCTCGAGGGGCCGAATGGCCTCCTCCTGCACCTATTTTCTGTTTCTATGTTTCTCTGTTTCTATGACGTTCGGGTTTGTAGGTTAATCGCCCCTCTGAAAATTGCTCTCTGGTGTGTAGGAATAAGATGAGAAAGTGGGATAACATAGAACTAGTGCGTGAACGGGTGTTCACTCGCCGGCACGGACTCGGTGGGTCGAAGTGCTGTATCTCTAAAACTAAACTAAACCTGTGCGACATATTTTCACGGCCCTGTGAGATTCTGGAACTCGCTCCTTCAAAGAGAGGCAGGCCAAGCAGACTCTTTGATTATATTTAAAACGCGAAGAGAGATAGATTCTTGATTAAAAAAGATGGCGAGAGGTTTATGCTGGTAGCGAGGAATGCAGAGTTGATGTTACAAACAGATCAGACGTGAACTTATTGCATCGATCAGGCAGGGAGATTATTCCTGCTCCGACGGTCCGGGCTGTCGTTTACTGCCCCTGTGTTGGGAATGGGCACCGTTTAAATGCCCACTTCGTGCCCCCTGTGGAAAACCCCGCTGCCTGTTCTTAACCCGGTCAACGCCTCTGTCGGTGTCAAATCAGTGGAGATAAGATCAGGTTTGGCTTTGGGAACAGCCTCGGGCGCGGCAGGTTATGCAACACCCGCTGCCTGCAGCGACCTGTCTGAGCCTAGCCCGGCAGTACAGCACCTGCCGCGGGCAACCAGTCGAACAGTAACCGTCCCTGCCCCCCATGGGTCGAAATGGTCACTTTGCCATGGTTTATGGCACTGTGGGGGGCGGTGAGGGAGCGCCGCGCTGTGGGAGGGGCAGTACTGAGGGAGCACCGCGCTGTGGGAGGCGGTGAGGGAGCGCCGCGCTGTGGGAGGGGCGGTACTGAGGGAGCGCCGCACTGTGGAAGGGCGGTGAGGGAGCGCCGCACTGTGGAAGGGCGGTGAGGGAGCGCCTCCCTGTGGGAGGGGCGTTATTGAGGGAGCGCCGCACTGTGGGAGGGGCGTTACTGAGGGAGCGCCGCACTGTGGGAGGGACAGTACTGAGGGAGCGCCGCACTGTGGGAGGGGCGTTATTGAGGGAGCGCCGCACTGTGGGAGGGGCGTTATTGAGGGAGCGTCGCACTATGTTTTCCCCCGGTTATCTTTCTGGATGTGTCTATTTTAGCCTGGACGCAGAGAAACGAGAGAACCGCGGAGAGGCAATGGTTAAAATGGTTCAGATTTTAAAAACTTGAGAATCTACAACTGTGGGCGGCGTTGTTTATGAATGACTACTTTTAAGTTTCAGTCTGAAGAAGGGTCTCGACCCGAAACGTCACCCATTCCTTCTCTCCTGAGATGCTGCCTGACCTGCTGAGTTACTCCAGCATTTTGTGAATAAATACCATCGATTTGTACCAGCATCCGCAGTTATTTTCTTACACTTTTAAGTTGGAGAGGGGGCACGTTTTCTCTCCCTGGGAGAGTCGTGACCTTCTGAAGCTCCCTGAAAGATGGGTCGAGGCAGAGTCTTTGGATATTTTCAAGTCAGATTCTCGATAAGTAAATATTATCACAGCAATGTGGAATCCAGATTAGAATCTCATCAACCAAGATCTTACGTAATGACGGGCTAGTTTCGATGGGCTGAACTCCTGCCCTAGGTTTGTGTGCGTATTTAACGCCTCGTTTGGTTTGTTTTGGCGTACAACTGCCTTGTAGTCACTGAGGCGGGCGCTGGCAGAGACAGGCAGACACTTGCAGTCTGACTGATGTGTAAAGTCAGTCTCGGTCTAAAAGTTTCACAATCCACTGAGTTTCCTTCCTCCACTGACCTCCACACCCCCCTCTCCCGCTTATCTCCCACCCCCACCCCACCACGCTCCCCGCACATCCTCCCCCCCTGCCTCCCGCGCCCCCTCCGCTCCCCACCACCCCTCCCCCCGTATCCCGCGCTCCCCGCCCTTCCCTCCCTCGCTCCCCCTCCCAAGCTCCACCGCTCCCCCCCCCTCCCACGCTCCCCGCCCACCCCCCTCCCCCCCTGCCTCCCGCGCCCCCTCCGCTCCCCACCACCCCCTCCCCCGCCTCCCGCGCTCCCCGCCCTCCTCTCCCTCGCCCCCCCTCCCAAGCTCCACCGCTCCCCCCCCTCCCACGCTCCCCCTCCCAAGCTCCACCGCTCCCCCCTCCCCCAATCCCCCTCCCAAGCTCCACCGCGCCCCCCCCTCCCCGCTCCCCCTCCCAAGCTCCATCGCTCCCTCCCCGCCCTCGCTCCCCCTCCCAAGCTCCACAACTCCCCCCCTCCCTCGCTCCCCCTCCCAAGCTCCACAACTCCCCCCCCCCTCCCACGCTCCCCGCCCACCCCCCTCCCCCAACTGACCCGTGTCAGCTCGCTCGATAATTCTCCCCACATCCCCATCCATTCCCCCATGTTCTACCCCCTGTCGCGCACACCGGGGACAATTGACAGGAGCCGTTTAACGCAGTAACCGGGAGGAGACCGGAGCACCCGGGGGAATCCCACGCGGTCACCGGGAGACCGTGCAAACTCCAGCCATTGAAGTCGGGATTCAAGCCTGTACCTTGGGGGGGGGGGGGGGACAATGTGGGTGGGACAATGTGGCTGTTCTCCGAGATGTTGGATGATGCGCTAAGACGCTACGGCGCCGTGTCACCCTGCGCTGTAACGCTATCAAAGGGCCCTTTCAGTGAGACTGTAGCCCAGTCACTCCCTCGCCTCATATCAAAGCGCTGTTTATCCTGTTAATCACACACTATGCTCTCCCCCCCTGCCTCTCTCTCTGTCCCTGTCTCTGTCTCTGTCCCTGTCCCTGTCCCTGTCACTGTCCCTGTCTCTGTCTCTCTCTCTCTCTCTCTCTCTCTCTCTCTCTCTCTCTCTCTCTCTCTCTCTCTCTCTCTCTCTCTCTCTCTCTCTTTCTCTCTCTCAATTTTTTCAATTAAAAAAACTTTATTGGCATGATAAGATACATGGTTATATTGCCAAAGTATAGAACATAAAATGCATGAATATAAATACAAGTACACAATGCATGGGTAGATATGCCCCTGTACATATATATAGGGCCATATCTATCTATCTATATATATATATATATATATAGACACGCAATACATTTATAGCCTTTTATCCATTGATACTCGCTCTTGCAGTTGTAAGCAGTTCAGCAAGTTTAGCAGGCCAATATTAATCTTCTTAGTGTCAATTAGTGTCAAT
Source organism: Rhinoraja longicauda (assembly GCF_053455715.1). Classification (NCBI taxonomy): domain Eukaryota; kingdom Metazoa; phylum Chordata; class Chondrichthyes; order Rajiformes; family Arhynchobatidae; genus Rhinoraja; species Rhinoraja longicauda. The sequence goes on from NC_135996.1 coordinate 7,709,075, forward strand.
TAATGTATGAGTGTATGTGTACATATTGGTCATTCACTGTCTCTCAGGTTGTGGCATGCTGTTACGTATTGTGTGCCAAGATGTGCCGTATTTCCTTCGCCAAGGATTATTCTTAGTTTTGATACATCATCTAGTTCTTTAAATCTGTGGTTGCCAGACTGAGTTTTTCAAAGTATATTTTCCTTATTTTGTCGGGTTTTTTTACATTTTAAGAGGAAGTGCGTCTCTGTTTCAACCTCACCTGTCAAACAATGACCGCATATTCTATTTTCTCTTGGTTGCCAAGATCTCTTCTGTCTTCCTTTTTCAACTGCCAAATGGTGGTCACTCCACCTGTACTTGGCGAGGGTCTGTCTCTGCTTCATATCTCTAACAGTTGAGAGATAGTCTGCCAATTTATAATCTCTTTTTAGGGCAGGGTAACATCCTAATCTGCTTTGGCTTTTGGTTACTTTATCCCAATGTTCCAAATAGGTTTCTTTGCATTGTTTAATAATTTGGTTCACTCTAACTGGTGATTGGGAAGGAGTGTTGATCTGGTTTAGGTTTAGCCGAATAGGGGTAGTTAGTCTCAGTACCAACTGACACAGGGAGCTCTTTTCTGAGTTTCCCTCTTGAGTTTGGAGGGCTTTGAAGTGGAGGGTGTCTGGGGGACTAGATTTAAGGTGATTCCAAAAATGTAGTGCTCGTTTCTCGATATTTATTATCAGTGGGTATCTACCTAATTCCGCCCCACATCCGTTTGTTGGTGTTTTCCTTTGGATACGGACGATGTTCCGACACAATTCCCCATGTAGGGCCTCTGTTGTGTGTTTTCCCCATTTAGTATAGCTATGGTGACTGAGCGGCCCCCATACTGCGCTACGTAAAGCGCAATGGTCTGAATTACACTGGCAAATATTTTAAGCCAGATTTTAATTGGAATTTGGATTTTGTAGAATCTTCTTTTTATTGTATACAGAGTTCTTCGAGCTTTCTCTTTTAGTGCATTCACTGCCATGCTAAAGGTCCCTAATGCTGTAACAGTTAGACCAAGGTTAGTGTAGCTCATAGTGTGGTCGATAAATCTATCTATCTATCTATCTATCTATCTATCTATCTATCTATCTATCTACCTATCTACCTACTCTCTCTCTCTCTCTCTCTCTCTCTCTCTCTCTCTCTCTCTCTCTCTCTCTCTCTCTCTCTCTCTCTCTCTCTCTCTCTCTCTCTCTCTCTCTCTCTCTCCCCCCCCCCCACTCTCTCTCTCTCTCTCTCTGCCCCCCCCCCTCCCCCCATCCCCACACTTTTCTGTGGGATCCGTGACCCATTTAACCGCTGAGTTGATTGCCTGTCAAACGGCGAGCAGAAACGTGAGCCGTGGCGCGGCGCTGGCGCGGAGGGGCGAGGAGGGCTTTGCTGGGAGAGAGGTGATATTTGAGCAGAGCCGCCGAGGCTCCAGACAAACGCCTCCTTTGACAGGCGCGGGTTAATCGCCGGCTTCAACCGCAAGACAATGGCACAGAGAACAATCAGACACAAACACGGGACAGGGCAGAGAAAGGCGGCCCTTGTCTTGTGGCTCTGGGGACACAGGCCACGTCCGCCCGATAACAATAGACACAGCCCGAGGGGCCGCGTAAACACTTGTCAGTCTAAAGCAGCCACACACAGCGAGAGACCGAGCGCAGGGTTTGTGAGACGCTCGCAAGGCACGGGCAGCCGCCGCTCCCCCAGGGCCTATTTGCCCCCTCCCCCCACCAAACACCAAGGGGACCTGGTAGAGGTAAGCGAGGGCGCGATGGAAGGGGAGGGGAGGGAGGGTGGGCGGAGAGAGGGAGGGTTGGGTGAGGGCTTGGAGTCTGGGGCTGTAAGTGAAGAATGGATGGGGGGGTGTTAATTTGGCGAAGGGCGGGTGGGCATTGGCATAGAGGTGAGTGGTCGTTCGGACGTTGGGTGGGGGGGAGTTGGGACTGGGGGGTGGGCATTGGCATAGAAGTGAGTAGTCGTTCGGACGTTGGGTGGGGGTAGTTGGGACTGGGGGGTCGGCATTAGCATAGAGGTGAGTAGTCGTTCGGACGTTGGGTGGGGGTAGATGGGACTGGGGGGTGGGCATTGGAGATAGAGGTGGGTAGTGCATCGGGGGTATGGCCGGGTAGTTTAGGGCGTGGTGTATGGATGAGCATTGGGGTGGGCTTGAGGATGGGATGGGATGGTTTTGGACATGGTGTGTGTTTTGACTTTAGTGTAGTGGGATATGGAAAGAAAGCAGGAGCGGGTTACTGATTGTGGATGATCAGCCATGATCATATTGAATGACGGTGCTGGCTCGTAGGGCCGAATGGCCTACACATGCACCTGTTTTCTATGTTTCTATGATTCTAGTGGTGCGGGGTAGTTGGGACGTAGGGTTACGGTGTGGGTGGTCTTTGGGTTAGAGAGGGGGTCTCTAGTTTAGAGGTAGGTGGGTGGTGGATTGGAGGTAGGGTGCGGGTAGTTTGGACAGGGGTTGTGATGAGCTTTCGGATGGAGGTGGGTCTAGGGTAGAGCTGGTTTCGAGGTGGGTTAGGGGTATAGGGATCAGGTGGGTGGGCTTTGGGCCGTGCTGTCGTGTGGCCCTGATGAGGTGCGGCGTTGGGTCCCGCTGGCCAATGGCGTATTGCTAGTTTGAGTAACGGCGCAGGGATGAGATGTGGGATGGGGTGGACAGTTGGGTCCGGGTAGGTGGGAGGGGGGGGGGGGGGGTAGGCATGAGCTCCGGGTGTATGGTGTAGGGCGAGGATTGGGGGGGCGGGGCGGTGGATAAGGTGTCGGGGTGGGGTGAATGTAGGGTCAGGTTGGGAGAGGTTGCAGGGACACGTGGGATAGGATTGTTGGATCCAGATGGGAAGTGGCGTCGGGTCCGGAAGGGAACGGATGTTATTGGTGCGGTGAATGGTGTCGGATGAGAGCGCGGGGTGGTTTGGAAAGCAACTGTGCGACGGTGTAGGGTTGGGGTCGGAAGGGTGGGACATTGGTTAGGGTTGGCTGATTGTGTTGGAGGTGGGGAGGTTGTCTGTGAGATATGGCGGTGATTTGGCGAACGGGTGAGCGGGCACTGGGCCGGCGCTTGGTTTCCTGGATGGACTTGGGTTGTGTCGAGGGATGGAAATGTTTGAAGTGTGTGAGGGTGGGTCTCAGGTTGTGTGGGTTGAGGTTGAGTTGAGGTTAAGTTGGAGACGGCGTAGATTGAGTTTGGGATGGATTTAAGGGATTGGCAATAACGATTGGGATTGGGTTCGCGTAAGGATGGTTTGGGGGGGAATTGCGATACCGAGCAAGGGAGAGGCAGGAACGAGATGGCCTGATCTGTGGACACCGATATTAACTTCTTCCTCGCCAGGCCGCCGCAGTCCCTATCCCCCCCACCCCCCCGGGCGCCGGGCAGTGCAGCTCCGCTCTCGGAGCTCAGGAACCGGGCAGCGGTCCCGCCGGTGACTCAGCCTCGGCCCCCGTCCCGCCCGCACCGAGACCCCCATGAGGACGCTGCTCCTGCTGTTGACGCTGGCTCATGGCTCGTCCCTGGCCTCCGCTGGACCCGTCTACTACACCGCCCAGGGCGGGCGCTACGCCGAGGATCCACGGCACCGCATCCGCGGAGACCAAGGTACCGCCGCCGCCACCTCCACCGCCGCCTGCCGGGCCCGGACCTCTCCTCGCCACCTCCACCGCTGCCTGCCGGGCCCGGACCTCTCTCGGCCACCCCTCCCCGCATTCTTTCTACCTGCATGCCCCGATCTCACACCTAATGTTCAACGACACCTCTCGTGTTGTACATCAAAGCGAGGAGGATAGATGTGCGATGCAAAGAGACACTCGGCCCATCGAGCTTATTCTACATTCATTCCCGCCGACTCCCAATTACCCCTCACCCCCCCCCCCCCCCTCATCCACAACCCATCCAAACCGGCGCCAGAGTGGCGCAGCTGGTAGAACCGCGGCCTTCCAGCACCAGAGACTCAGGTTAGATCCTGACCTCGGGTGCTGTGTGTGTGAGCGTGTGTGTGAGCGTGCGTGTGTGTGTTGTGTGTGTGTGTGTGCGTGCGTGTGTGTGTGAGCGTGTGTGTTTGTGTGTGTGTTTGTGTGTGTGTGTCCGTGTGTGTGTATGTGCGTATGTGAGCGTGTAAGCGTGTGTGTGTGTGTGTGTGTGTATGTGCGTATGTGAGCGTGTAAGCGTGTGTGTGTGTGTTTGTGTTTGTATATGTGTGTGTGCGTGTGTGTGTGTGTAGTTTGCACGTGTCTCCCCGTTACCGCGTGGGTTTCCTCCGAGTGCTCCGATTTCCCCCCACATCCCAACGAAGTGCGGGTTTGTAGGTTAATTGTCCCTCTGTCACCCCCCCCCCCCCCCCCCCCTCGGGTGTAGGGAGTGGGTGGGATAACATAGGACTAGTGTGAATAGGTGATGGATGGTCGGCGCGGACACAGTGGTCCGAAGGGCCTGTTTCCATGCTGTGTCTCCAAACTCTATATGACGGGAAAATATTCGTCAAAAGGTGGACAAGTCTTGAGTTCACCACACAAGGAATGAGCCTCTCGCAGTGAATCAGATTAATAGAGTTAATGCGGGCGGCGGTAGAGTTGCTGCCACACAGCACCAGAGACCTGGGTTCGACACAGACTACGGCCGCTGCCTGTACGGAGTTTGTACGTTCTCCCCGTGACCTCGTGGGTTTTCCCCGGGTGTTCCGGGTACTTCCCACACGCCTAAGACGCACTGGTTTGTTTGTGGGCTAATTGGCTTGGTATGATTGTAAATTGTCCACAGTATGTAGTTTTGTGGTCGTGTGCGGGGACCGCTGGTCGGCGCGGACCCGGTGGGCCGAAGGGCGTGTTTCCGTGCTATATCTCTAAAACGAAAGGGTTCTACAGGATTATAACTGACCCTTCAGTTTATCGCTTCTGCACCGACCATGATGCCGCTCCACATGGATCCATTTGCCTGCTTCATTCCATATCTCCCTCTACTCGCCTCATTCAAGTTTCATAAGGTCAAGTCAAGTCAAGTCAAGTCAAGTTTGTTTGTCACATATTTATACAAGATGTGCAGTGAAATGAAAGTGGCAACGCCTGCGGGTTGTGCTAAACGACAAAACAGAATAGAAAAAAAAGTTTTTAACGCAAAAGATAAATGAATACAGTAAATTAAATGAGTCCCTGGTGATATGAGTTAACAGTCCTGACGGCCTGTGGGAAGAAACTCCGTCTCATCCTCTCTGTTTTCACAGCGTGACAGCGGAGGCGTTTGCCTGACCGTAGCAGCTGGAACAGTCCGTTGCTGGGGTGGTAGGGGTCCCCCATAATGTTGCTGGCTCTGGATCTGCACCTCCTGATGTATAGGTCCTGCAGGGGGGCGAGTGTAGTTCCCATAGTGCGTTCAGCCGAACGCACTACTCTCTGCAGGGCCTTCCTGTCCTGGGCAGAGCTGTTCCCAAACCAGATTGAGATGTTCCCGGCCAAGATGCTCTCTACAGCCCTAAGGTCATAAGGTCATAAGTGATAGGAGCTGAATTAGCCCATTCGGCCCATCGTCTACTCCGCCATTCAATCGTGGCTGATCTATCTCTCCCTCCTGCCTTCTCCCCGTAACCGCTGACACCCGCACTAATCAAGAATCTATCTATCTTTGCTTTAAAAATATCCATTGATTTGGCCTCCACAGACCTCCAATGAATTCCATAGATTCACCACCCTCTGACTAAAAAAAATTCTTCTCATCTCCATCCAAAAGAACGTCCTTTAATTTCGACGCTGTGACCGCTAGTCCTAGATTCTCCCACGAGTGAAAACATCATCACCACATCCACTCCATCCAAGTTTCTGTCCAAATGCTTCTTAGATGTCGCTGCTGTTCCTGCCTGCATCTCCAGACACCAACTACCCTGCGTGTGGACAAGTCCTTTAGTCCTCAGACCCGCTTTCATCTCCTTCCTTCCCACCTTAAACCGACGCCACAGTAGTTGACACAGTGGGACCTATCCGGTCTATGCCCCCTCGTGGTGTTATTATGTCACCCCTCAGCCCCCTTCGTTCCATCGGGAAACAGACCCAGCATATCCAGGGGACAGATGGTCAGATGTTCCCTCTCCAGGGACACGCGAGCACGGACCAAGGCCCGGAAGAGGGGCCGATTGCCGGCTCTGATGTGACCATCGACGACCCGCTGCCTAGACCCGCGAATGGCCACCTTGGCCAGGGCCAGTGGCAAACCGTCAGGGAGATCCCACTCTCCCAATCGACCCTCCCCACTCCCTGCCTTGGAACAGAGGGGGTGGGGTCGCTCTGTTGGTGAGGAATGATATTCACTCCCTTGCAAGGGGTGACATAGAATCAGGAGATGTAGAATCAGTATGGATAGAAATGAGGAATTGTAAGGGTAAAAAGACCCTAATGGGAGTCATCTACAGTTATCTACAAGCCCAAACACCAGAATCGTGGGACTAAAATGCAACCAAAACTTGAGGAGCAGCCCCTTCAGATACGCGTACAGGGGCGGCAACCTCTCTCCCTCTCTGTGTACACGTGGAACACGTGGAACCCGGCATCTTCCTCGCCGCACAAGTTACAGGCGGCTGGCGAGTCCGTGAACCGGCTCAATTATTTATTACACACCACAGCTCTGTGCAACTCTCTCCACCCCAGTTCCCCGATGGGGGATTTCACTCTGTGTGCGTCTGGCCCCGGTCGTGTGTAGGAAACAACTGCAGATGCTGGTTTAAATCGAAGGTAGACGCTGAATGCCGGAGTAACTCGGCGGGACAGGCAGCAACTAGAAACATAGAAACATAGAAAGATAGAAAATAGGTGCAGGAGGACGCCATTCGGCCCTTCGAGCCAGCACCGCCATTCATTGTGATCATGGCTGATCATCCACAATCAGCAACCCGTGCCTGCCTTCTCCCCATACCCCTTGATTACACTAACCTCTAGAGTTCTATCTAACTCTCTCTTAAATCCATCCGGTGATTTGGCTTCCACTGCCCTCTGTGGCAGAGAATTCCACAAATTCACAACTCTCTGGGAGAAAAAGTTTCTTCTCACCTCAGTTTTAAATGGCTCCCCTTTATTCATAGACTGTGTGGCCCCTGGTTCTGGGCTCCCCCAACATTGGGAACATTTTTCCTGCATCTAGCTTGTCCAAACCTTTTATAATTTTATATGTTTCTATAAGATCCCCTCTCATCCTTCTAAACTCCAGTGAATACAAGCCTAACTCCAGTGAATACAATCCTAACTCCAGTGAATACAAGCCCAACTCCAGTGAATACAAGCCTAACTCCAGTGAATACAAGCCTAACTCCAGTGAATACTAGCCTAACTCCAGTGAATACTAGCCTAACTCCGGTGAATACTAGCCTAACTCCGGTGAATACAAGCCTAACTCCAGTGAATACAAGCCTAACTCCAGTGAATACAAGCCTACGCTCCAACTCTGGAGAGAAGGAATGGGTGACGTTTCGGGAGCTTCACTCTGTGTCCGATCTCGTGCCGTCACTCGGTTAGGGGAGCCCCCCAAAATCCTGACCCTCTCTCCCCGCTGTCATGCAGCCGTGTTGGGGTACATCCGCTACCTGGAGAACTCCGGACCGAGCGTCGTGACTTCGCGGCGAGGCGCCAACGCCACGCTGCCGTGCCGCATGCGCTTCGTGCCCAGCGGATACCGGGTGAAGTGGGTGAAGATGAACGGGTCGCCGCGGGAGAACATCGTGCTGGTGGGCAACAGTCACCAGCAGAAGGGGTACGGGGCGTTCGCCCGCCGTGCGTCGCTGCGCCGCCTGGACAGATACGACGTATCCCTCCTGCTGCTCGACGTGAGGCTGGAGGATGCGGGCAAGTTCAAGTGCGAACTCATCAACGGGGTGGACGACGAAGCGGCCGAGCTGGAGCTGCAGCTGGACGGTAGGAGTGCCGCAGGCCGCTCGGCCCCTCTGACCCGTGCCACCCACTCCACTCACGCAGACACCGATCTCCTAATATGCGACTGTTCCCTCCCCGTCTATATAACCCCCTCCCCTCCGGCCCCCTCCACCCCCATCCCCGTCTCTGTAACCCCCCTCCCCTCCCCCCAGCCCCCCATCCCCGTCTCTGTAACCCCCTCCCCTCCGGCTCCTACAGCCCCCCCTCCCCATCTCTGTAACCCCCTCCCCTTCGACTCCTACACCCCAACGTTACTTTCCTGCTGCTGTCACACACAATTCCCCGTCTATATAGCCCCCTCCCCTCCGGCCCCCACACCCCCTCTCTCCGTCTCTGTAACCCCCTCCCCTCCCCCCTACACTCCCCTTCCCATCTCTGTAACCCCCTCCCCCCCACACCCCCTCTCCCCGTCTTTGTAACCCCCTCCCCCCAACCCCCCCTCTCCCCGTCTCTGTACCCCTCCGGCCCCTGAACCCCCCTCCCCGTTTCTGTAACCCCCTCCCCTCCCCCCTACACCCCCCCCATCCCGTCTCTGTAACCCCTCCCCTCCCCCTACACCAATCTCCCCGTCTCTGTAACGCCCTCCCTCCCATACACACCCCTTCCCGTCTCTGTAACCCCTCCCCTCCCCCTACACCCCCTCCCCGTCTTTGTAACCCCCTCCCCGTCTCTGTAACCCCCTCCCCTCCGGCTCCTAAGCCCACTCTCCCCGTCTCTGTAACCCCCTACCCTCCCCCCACACCCCCCTTCCCGTCTGCTGCTGTCACACACAATTCCCCGTCTATATAGCCCCCTCCCCTCCGGCCCCCACACCCCCTCTCTCCGTCTCTGTAACGCCCTCACCGCGGTGACATTACAACGGCGGCCCGTCTGTTTGCCAGGTGTGGTGTTCCCGTACCAGCCGAGGAAGGGCCGCTACCAGTTCAACTACCACCAGGCCGTGCGAGCGTGTCAGGGCCAGGACGCGCGGATCGCGACCTTCGAGCAGCTCTTCCAAGGTGAGGGGCCGAACGGCCGGAGAGTTACGCACTGCTCACCCCCATCCCAACCACCCCCCCCCCCCCGCCGCTCACTCCCCAGCCCCAACCCGGGATCGATCCGGACCTCGGGTGCTGTCTGTGTGGAGGTTGCACGTTCTCCCCGGCGCTCCCTCAGTATCACCCATCCCACCGAGCGGCGCTCCCTCACCGCCCCTGCCGCCGAGCCGCGCTCTCTCGGTATCACCCGTCCCACCGAGCGGCGCTCCCTCACCGCCCCCCCCCCCCCCCCACAGTGCGGCGCTCCCTCAATAGTACCCCTCCCACAGTGCGGGGCTCCCTCAATATCACCCCTCCCACAGTGCAGCGCTCCCTCAGTATCACCCATCCCACCGAGCGGCGCTCCCTCGCCGCTCCTCCCACAGTGCGGTGCGCTATCGATATCACTCCTCCCACCGAGCGGCGCTCCCTCACCGCCCCTCTCAGCGCGTCCACCCCTCCCGCGGTGCGGCGCTCCCTCGACATTTACTCTTTCCCCCCACAGTTTGGCATGTAATCTCTCCCCGCCGGTAAAAATAGGGACTGAGCGCCGCCCCGCGCCCGTGACTGCGGGTGGGACCGGGTCTTGTCTGACGCACTCACACGGCTCTCCAACCCCCTCCCCACCCCCTCCATCTCCCCCCGCCCTCTCCTTCTCCGCACAGAGTGGCAGCGGGGGCTGGAGTGGTGTAACGCCGGCTGGCTGGAGGACGGTAGTGTGCAGTACCCGGTGACACTGCCGCGAGACCCCTGCGGCGGCCGCCACCTCCCACCCGGCATCAGAAGCTACGGACCGCGCAACAAACAGCGAGACCGCTTCGACACCTACTGCTTTACGTCTAGCATGAAAGGTAACCGCTTCCCCCCCGCACCTCACCCCCCCCCCCCACCTAACCCCCCCGCACCTCATCCCCCCACCTCATCCCGCCCCCGCACCTCACCCCCCGCACCTCACCCCCCCCCCCCACCTCACCCCCCACCTGAACCCCCCACCTCACCCCCTCACCTCACACCCCCCCCCACCTCACCCCCCCCCACCCCCACCTCATCCCCCCACCTCACCCCCCCATCCCCTTCCCCCACCTCACACCCCCTCACCCCCCTCCCTCCCACCTCACCCCCCCCCACCTCACCCCCACCTCACCCCCCCACCCCCCTCCCTCCCATCTCCCCCCCACACCCTTCCCCCGACCTCAGACCCCCCGCTCCCACCTCCCCCCCTTAACCCCCTCCCCCCACCTCACCCCCCTCCCCCGCTCCCATCCGCCATCTGGGGAGGGTTATGAGGTCATAAGGTCTTACGTCATAGGAACAGAATTAGGCCATTCGGACCATCAAGTCCACTCCGCCATTCAATCATGGCTGATCTCTCTCTCCCTCCTAACCCCATTCTCCCGCCTCCCCACAACCCCTGACACCCGCACTGATCGAGAATCCTGATCTGATCGAGGTTTAATCCTGATCTTGGGTGCTGCCGGTGTGGAGTTTGCACGTTCTCCACGTGACCACGTGGGTTTCCTCCGGGTGTTCCAATTTTCCGCTACATCCCAAAGACGTGCGGGAGCGTGAGCTAACCTGCAGAGTGTGGGAGAAAAACGGGAGCACCCGCAGAAAATCCACGCGGTCACGGGGAGAACGTACAGACAGCATCCGTAGTCAGGATCGAACCCGGGTGTCCGGCGCTGTGAGGCGGCAGCAACTCCACCCGCTGCGCCACCGTGTGCCAGGAAATTGGAGAGAACGAAGAAGGCTCAGCGTAGGTGGAAGTTTGAGGGACTCGGTGGAAAGAAGTGCCGGTTTTTGTTTTACACAATGTTCCCATTGGCGAGGGCCAACGTGAACGTCAAATAATCTGCTGGAAAAACTCAGCGGGTCACACAAGGCCAAGGATAAACGTCCATCTCAACGTTACTTTCCTGCTGCTGTCGTGTCGCACACAATCTAATTCCGTCTTGATTTCAACCTTCAATGTATCAATTTCATGGCATCCATATTCCTCTGGGTGAGAAATGCCTCCTCGTGTTAGTTTAAATACGGACTATGCCCCATAATTCTACATCCCCCAGCCCAAACAGAACAAGGTCACCATGTCTGCTTTGAAGAATATTAACAATGGGCTAAGAGAAAGTGCATTCAGGAATGCAGATCAACCCACCAGGATCCTAGCAAGTGGGAGAGGGAGGGAAAGGTCGCTCAGCAACTCCATATGACACGATTGAATGAGCTGTGGTCGCGGAGAGACTGGACTATGCTATGATATGGTACGGTACTCTATTTGTGACCTGTACCGAGCTACAATGAAAATCGTTTCTGAATACAGTTCAGTACAAATATACATCAGCACTTAGATACATATTAGACACGCATTTCAGATACAGCACAAGTGTGTAGCAGTGTAGGAAAATAAATGCAGATGCTGGTACAAATCGAAGGTATCACAAAATGTTGGAGTAACTCAGCGGGTCAGGCAGCATCTAGGAGAGAAGGAATGGGTGACGTTTCGGGTCGAGACCCTTCTTCAGACTGAAGTGTGTAGCAGTAGTACACCGAGACAGTATCTCGACGAGAGGACCTCGACGCGTTACTATTGCGCAGAGCTAGTATGGGACTCGATGGGCCGAGGGGTCTCCTGTGCGTGATATCCCTCCGGGACCTCCAGGAAAGCCACCATTGTGGCTGGAAGTCAAGTCTTAGCCGGTTGCCGGCCAGAGTGGCTGACTGACTCCGCGCAACGGAACGGGTTCTTGAAGGCCGGCTGATAGAGTGGACGTGGAGAGGATGTTTCCACTAGTGGGAGAGTCTAGGACCAGAGGGAACAGCCTCAGAATAAAAGATCGCACCTTTAAAATTGTGATGGAGAGTTAGATATGTCACCATGGAGTTGTGAAATCTGTGGAATGCATTACCACATACGGCTGTGGAGGCAAAGCAATTTGGGTATTTTTGAAACAAATATCGAAAGATGTTTGATTAACAAAGGAGGCGAGGTTACGGGGAGAACATAGAAACGTAGAAACATAGAAAATAGGTGCAGGAGGAGGCCATTCGGCTCTTCGAGGCAGCACCGCCATTCATTGTAATCATGGCTGATCGTCCACAATCAGTAACCCGTATCTGCCTTCTCCCCATATCCCCTGATTCCACTAGCCCCTAGAGCTCTGTCTAACTCTCTCTTAAATCCATCCAGTGATTTGGCCTCCACTGCCCTCTGTGGCAAAGAACTCCGCAAATTCACAACTCTCTGGGTGAAAAAAGTTCCTTCTCACCTCAGTTTTAAATGGCCTCCCCTTTATTCTAAGACTGTGTGACCCCTGGTTCTGGACTCCCCCAACATTGGGAACATTTTTCCTGCATCCAGCTTTAAAATCCTTTTATAGATTTTATAAAAACCTTTTATAGATTTTTAGAGATACAGCGCCGGAAACAGGCCCTTCGGCCCACCGAGTCCGCGCCGCCCAGCGATCCCCGCACATTAACACTAGGGACAATTTTTACATTTACCCCAGTCAATTAACCTACATACCTGTACGTGTTTGGAGTGTGGGAGGAAACCGAAGACCTCGGAGAAAACCCACGCAGGTCACGGGAAGAACGTACAAACTCCGTACAGACGGAGCCCTTAGTCAGGATCGAACCTGAGTCACCGGCGCTGCATTCGCTGTAAGGCAGCAACTCTACCGCTGCCCCTTATAATTGTATACGTCTCTATAAGATCCCCTCTCATACTTCTAAACTCCAGTGAATACAAGCCTACAAGAGAATACAAGAGAAGGCTGGAGAATGGGGTTGAGAAGGGAAAATAGATCACCCATGATTGAGTGGGAGATTGAACTCAATGGGCTGAATGGCCTAAGTCTTGTCGTTGGCGTCTGGACTCTTGTCCTGGCGTCTTGTGTCCAGCGGCGGCGCTGCGGAGACATTGAGGGATGCTCCGCTGAGAAAGGTGGGCAACAGCGCCACCGGCTGGAGAAACACAGAAACATGGAGCCAGCACCGCCATTCAATATGATCATGGTTGATCACCCTAAAGCAGTACCTCGTTCCGGCTTTTTCCCCCATATCCCTTGATTCCCAAATCTAACTCCCTCTTGAAAACATCCATTGAATTGGCTTCCACTGCCTTCTGTGGCAGAGAATTCCACAGATTCGCAACTCTCTGAGTTTTTCCGTATTTGGTCCTTATTTGGTCCTTATGTTTTTCCTTATTTGGTCTCCAAATTTGAGGAAGGATATTCTTGCTATTGAGGGACGTGCAGCGTAGGTTTACTAGGTTAATTCCCGGAATGGCGGGATATCATATGTTGAAAGACAGGAGCGGCTAGGCTTGTATACACTGGAATTTAGAAGGATGAGAGGGGATTTTACCGAAACATATAAGATTATTAAGGGATTGGACATGTTAGAGGCAGGAAACATGTTCCCAATGTTGGGGGAGCCCAGAACCAGGGGCTACAGTTTAAGAATAAGGGGTAGGTCATTTAGAACGGAGATGAGGAAAAACTTTGTTAGTCAGAGAGTTGTAAATCTGTGGAATTTCACTGCATCAGAAGGCAGTGGAGGCCAATTCTCTGACTGCATTCAAGAGAGGGCTGGATAGAGCTATTATAAATAGCGGAGTCAGGGGGTATGGGGAGAAGGCAGGAACAGGGTACTGATTGAGAATGATCAGCCATGATCACATTGAATGGTGGTGCTGGCTCGAAGGGTCGAATGGCCTCCTCCTGCACCTATTGTCTATTGTCTATTGTCTTTTGTCATCTCTGTCCTAAATGGCTTACCCCTTATTCTTAAACTGTGAGCCGCAGGTTCTGGACTCCCCCAACATCCACAATATTTTTCTTGCATCTACCCTGTCCATTCCTCTAAGATTTTTTTTTCTGTTTCTATAAGATCCCTTCTCATCCAGCGAATACAAGCCCAGTCGACCCATTCTTTCATCATACGTTAGTTGTTGGGTACAACTATGTCCCCGATGTTGGGGAAGTCCAGAACCAAGGGTCACAGTTTAAGGATAAGGGGGAAGTCTTTTAGGACCGAGATGAGAAAGTTTTTTTTCACACAGAGAGTGGTGAATCTGTGGAAATTCTCTGCCACAGAAGGTAGTTGAGGCCAGTTCATTGGCTATATTTAAGAGGGAGTTAGATGTGGCCCTTGTGGCTAAAGGGATCAGGGGGTATGGAGAGAAGGCAGGTACAGGATACTGAGTTGGATGATCAGCCATGATCATATTGAATGGCGTGCGTACAGGCTCGAAGGCCGAATGGCCTACTCCTGCACCTATTTTCTATGTTTCTATGTTTCTATGTCCCGCCATCCCGGAATTAACCTGATGAACCTTTGGAAAGGACGCGACGACACGTTATCAGCCCCACGGCGTTCTCGGCCACACTGGCCCAGAGTGTGTGATGTCAGGCTGTAGAGGGAGTTTCTCTGTGTGTCTGACCCTCGGAGTGTGTGATGGGCCGCTGTACAGGTCGTTATCCCGGGTCTAACCGGTTCCATTTTGGTGTCCAGGTTACGTCTACTTCCGGAAGAACGCCCAGATGTTCGACTACCAGCGGGCAGTGAGCGCCTGCCGCAGCGAGGGGGCCTCCATCGCTAAGGTCGGGCAGCTCTACGCCGCCTGGAGCTTCTCCCGCCTGCACCGCTGCGAGCCGGGCTGGCTGGCCGACGGGAGCGTCCGCTTCCCCATCTCCTCCCCGCACCCCCAGTGCGGCGGCTCCGAGCCCGGGGGTCCGTAGCCACGGTTTCCCGAGCCTGGCGCGTCGGCAGTACGGCGTCTACTGCTACAAGTCGCGCTAGGCAGGCCCAGGTGTCAGCAGAGGAAGCTGGTATTCCTCCGGAGACTACACTGGATTCAAACCCAGAGAGACCACTCACCCCGTCTAGTCTGGGGGTGGGTGGCAGACACGATTAAGGCCACGTCTGTACAGTTCACTCTTCCCCGTTCAACCCCCCCACCCCCCTCCCCGACGCATGCCGCTCCGCGCCCATCAAAAAAGACCTAGCGCCTTCCACCGACCCTGAACCAAAGACCAGAGGGACAGAAGGTGACGAGGGGGGGGTGGTTGTAAATGAGGACGAGAGATCATTTAATCGTGGATTGTGTTCCCCGCTGTAACTCTAAGTCCATCACAACACGCACCGATCACAATACGCAGCCGTGTGTTCCAAAGCCGTGTCTTCTACCCCCCCCCCCCCACCCCGCCCCCCACCCCAACTATCGAGGGCCATTCGGTGACGTACAACGTCTCTATATTCCAGTCGTCAGTGGAGGACCGCGCTCTCCTGGTGGTGAGAGATGGACGAGGAACATAGCTTGGGTGGAAGTCCGAGTTTGTTGTTGATGATATCTTCCTGATAGACACAAGATGGGAAGGAATAACTCCAGCCGTTTGTGCCCTGTTTACAAAGGAGAAAGGTCTGAGGAAGGGTCCCGGCACGAAACGTCACCTATCCATGTCCTCCACAGATGCTGCCTGACCCGCTGAGTTACTCCAGCACTCTGTGAAACGTTACCTATCCATGTCCTCCAGAGATGCTGCCTGACCCGCTGAGTTACTCCAACAGTCTGTGAAACGTCACCTATCCATGTCCTCCACAGATGCTGCCTGACCCGCTGAGTTACTCCAGCACTCTGTGAAACGTCACCTATCCATGTTCTCCACAGATGCTGCCTGACCCGCTGAGTTACTCCAGAACTCTGTGCCTTTTGATCTGGTGTTCGGTCCCATCCCCCTCCCGACACACAGGCCACTGACCGCTATCGGAGCCAATCCCCACCCCGGTAGTGCCCACCCCATCCGTATATTGAAGCTCAACCTTCCTCTTTAGCCCTTCTCCGTCCTTGGTACATCGATCCTCACCCAACCCAGTTAGAGCGGATGCGAAGTGGATGGATACGTTGGGATTGTGAAGAGTGAGAGCGTCCGGGTTAATGGGAAAGCAACGGTCCATTGGTATTATAGGCATTGGAACCAAGTGGGAAGGGGTCGGGTACATTCGGGTTTAATGGAGTTTGATATATAGGAGCTGATTGTAGACTTTAGAAGGGCTCAACATCCGAGGACGCACACGCCACTGGAGATAAATGGGTCTACTGTGGATAGGGTGAACAGCTTTAAATACCTGGGAGTCCACATCACAGAGGATCTGACATGAACATCACACATTGCCGCACTGGTGAGTAAGGCAAATTACCACCTCAGACAGCTGAGGAAATTCAGAGTCTCTCTGAGGATCCTTCAATGCTTCTACTCTGGGCTGTAGAAAGCATCCTGTCCGGCAACATCACAGTCTGGTTTGGGAACAGCTCTGCCCAGGACAGGATGGCCCCTGCAGAGAGTAGTGCGTTCGGCTGAACGCACCATGGGAACTACACTCGCCCCCCTGCAGGACCTATACATCAGGAGGTGCAGATCCAGAGCCAGCAACATTATGGGGGACCCCTACCACCCCAGCAACGGACTGTTCCAGCTGCTACGGTCAGGCAAACGCCTCCGCTGTCACGCTGTGAAAACAGAGAGGATGAGACGGAGTTTCTTCCCACAGGACTGTTAACTCTCATATCACCGGGGACTAATTTAATTTACTGTATTAATTTATTTTTTGTGTGTTAAAATTTGTTTTGCTATTGTGTTTTGTAGTTTTGGCACAATCCGCAGGCGTTGCCACTTTCATTTCACTGCATATCTTGACAAACAAACTTGACTTGACTTGACTTGGGTAGAAGGGAAGGGGCTGAATCCATCGGCATTTGTACACTGGGATTACACAAATCAGTGGTTATGGGGAGAAGGCAGGAGCATGGGGTTAGGAAGGAGAGATAGATCAGCCGTGATTGAATGGCGGAGTAGATTCGATGGGCCGAATATGATTTGGGGCGTTTGGGTCCATTGGGATTGTGAATAGAGGAATGAACGTGAAAGATTGCGTTCAGTGGGATTGTGGACAGTGGGAGCGGATGGGAAGGCGTTTTGGGACCATTGGGAGTGGTGTAAGAAGCTTGCCTGTTGTTTTACGGGACATTGTGACGCTCCTCCCTGATCCAATAAAGTGCACAACTCAGCCCGCGTTACTTCACAAATTTTATTACAACTTGAAAGGAAAATGTTACAGATGGACGAGTCCAGAACCAGGGGCCACACACAGTCTTAGAATAAAGGGGAGGCCATTTAAAACTGAGGTGAGAAGGAACTTTTTCCACCCAGAGAGTTGTGAATTTGTGAAATTCTCTGCCACAGAGGGCAGTGGAGGTCAAATCACTGGATGGATTTAAGAGAGAGTTAGATAGAGTTATAGGGGCTAGTGGAATCAAGGGGTATGGGGGAGAAGGCAGGCACGGGTTATTGATTGTGGACGATCATCCACGATCACAATGAATGGCGGTGCTGGCTCGGAGGGCCGAATGGCCTCCTCCTGCACCTATTTTCTATGTTTCTATGTTTCTAGTTGAAATTGTTGAGTGGAAAACCCTTGACTCCCCCCCTTACCACCCCCCCCCCCTCTTCCCACGCCCCCTCCCCCCTCTCCGGGCTGGCGTTGTGTGCACATTTGTTGCTGAGATGTCACTAGATGGGCCGGTTTAGGGGGTGTCTGTGCGTGGAACGTCGCCCCACGGCGGCGCGCTACTGGAGAGCGAAGTCGCTGAAACTCCCACACACAACTCACCTCGTCGGAGGAAGAGGATGTTTTCCGTTGGTTTGGATGCGAGTGGAATCTCTTGTCACTCGTTGTCAGGGGTCGGACACTGGGAAGCTCCCTCTACCCCGTCCCATCACACACTCCCCGGGGTAGTGGGGGGGGGGGGGTCAGACACAGAGTGAACCTCCCTCTACCCCCGTCCCATCACACGCCAGCGATCACCTCGTACACTTGAACTATCCTACGCCACCAGGGCCAATTTTGTACCACTTACCGAAGCCAATTAACCCACAAATCTACACGTCGTCCGAGTGTGTGTGTGTGGGGGGGGGGGGGGGGGGGGGGGGGGGGGGAGACCGGAGCACCAGGGGGAAACCCCCACGCGGTCACGGGGAGAACGTACAAACTCTGTACAGACGGCACCGGTAGTCAGGATCGAACCCGGGTCGCTGTGAGGCGGCAACTCTACCTCTGCGCCGCCCCGCCATCGCTGGGATAGTGCCGGATTGGGTGGCGGCGATGGAGCTGAGACCGGGAGCTGTGTGAGGAGAGGGGGGGGGGGTGGGGGTTGGATCTGGACAACTGTTGGGGCTACCAAGCCTGGCCTGAAATCTCTGCTATTCCGCGCCCGGATGGGGAGGCGGTGGAGTGGGACGATGGCGACCTGGAGCGGCTTCGACGGTGGGGGGGAAGGGGAGGGGGGGGCGTGGGGGGAGGGGGTTGTGTGGGGGTGTGGGGGGGGTGTGGGGGGGAGGGATGTGGGGGGGGGGGGGGGAGTGTCCGGCAGACGAGGCTGTGGACACGGATCGCTCGGGAGGCCGCGGCGTTCGCCTCGTCCGGCGCTGAGGAGGGAATGCCAAGCACAGGCCGCGGCTCGCACACATGGGTTAATTAGTAAGGGAGGCGACTGCTGGGTCGATGCAGCGGCTCAGCGGGAACCGGCTCCGTGCTCGGACTCCGGGCCGGGCCTCCGGGGAGAGCGGCCTTCCTCCGCTGTCCGCAGGTCGCGAGGGGGTCCGGAGGCTGTGGGTCAGATCAGCGGACAACGATACGGTCACTGAGGGAACCAGCGTGGGTCAGACACAGAGTGAAGCTCCCTCGATGCCGCCCCGTCTCACACGTCTCTGGGGCCCGGTATTTAAA
The DNA here is from genome assembly GCF_053455715.1 of Rhinoraja longicauda. Lineage (NCBI taxonomy): Eukaryota > Metazoa > Chordata > Chondrichthyes > Rajiformes > Arhynchobatidae > Rhinoraja > Rhinoraja longicauda. The sequence continues at coordinate 7,727,809 of NC_135996.1, forward strand.
AACATAGATTTGACACCGCGCCTCCCTAAATGTGCGGCGATCCCTCACCTCTACACACCTCTCACCCCCCTCACCCCCACCCAACCCCTCATCCCCACCTACCCCCTCACCCCCACCCACCTCTCATCCCACCCCCCCCCCACACCCCACCCACCCCTCACCCCCACCCACCCCACACCCCCCACCCACCTCTCATCCCACCCCCCCCCACACCCCACCCACCGCTCACCCCCTCACCCCACCCACTCCACACCCCACCCTCTGCTCTCCCCCTCCCACCTCTCAACCCCACCCACCCTCACCACACCCACCCCCACCTTCCGACCCCTCACCCCACCCCCCTCACCCTACCCACCACTCACCCCCACCCAACCCCTCACCCCCACCCACCCCACACCCCACCCACCCCTCACCCCCACCCACCTCTCACCCCCACCCACCCCACACCCCACCCACCTCTCACCCCCCACCCACCACTCACTACACCCACCACTCACCCCCCACCCACCTCTCACCCCCACCCACCCCACACCCCACCCACCGCTCACCCCACCCACCCCACACCCCCACCCACCCCTCACCCCCACCCACCTCTCCCCCCCACCCACCCTTCACCCACCCCTCACGCATCAGCCACCCACCCCTCACCCCCCCCCCCCCCCACCGCTCATCCCACCCACCCCTCACCCATCCCACACCCCCACCCACCGTTTACCCCCACCCACCCCTCAGTCCTCCGGATGGGTCGGGCCTTACCTATGGTGCAGATAATCCTCGGCGTCTCCCAGCTGCCGTCGCCCCGACAGCGCACGATGGGCCGCTGTTGCTGCACGAAGCCGTCGCGGCACTCGTACCCTCACCACCGAGTCCACCGGGTACCGCGTCCTGACCTTGCCCAGAATCCGCGTCCTGGCGGGCACCGGCGGGAGCCGCAGGAACCTCCGCCGAGAGGGAGAGGGGGTGAGAGAGGGTGGAGGAGGTGGGTGGGGGAGGGGTGGGGGAGGGGTTGAGAGAGGGTGGGGGGGTGGGGGGTGGGGGTGGGGGAGGGGTGGAGGTGGGGGAGGGGTTGGGGAGGGATGGATGTGGGGGAGGGCGTGCGGGAGGGGTGGGGGAGGGGTTGGGGGAGGGGTGGAGGTGGAGGTGGGGGAGGGGTGGGGGAGGGGGTTGAGAGAGGGTGGGGGGTGGGTGGGGGGTGGGGGTGGGGGAGTGGTGGAGGTGGGGGAGGGGTTGGGGAGGGTGGATGTGGGGGAGGGCGTGGGGAGGGTGGGGGAGGGGTGGGGGAGGGGTAGCATCGGGAGCGGCAGGGAGGGCAGTATCACGGGGATGGGCGGAGGGGGAGAGGGCGGGAAGATGCATTGGGAGTATTTCCACAGAACGCGCTGCCCTGTGGCAGCGGAGGTGGGTGAGGGAGAAGGAGGTGGGTGGGTTCTTAGTTTGGGATGGGGGTTTGTGCTGGTGGTGGGATCTTGGTCCGCGCCCCGCTCCGCCGATCGCCCCCCCACCTCCCACCCACGCATTCGGTACTCACTGAGCGCCTTCTTACAGGTGAACGCGAGGAAGTAGTTACACGGAACATCGCTCCACTGACCGCCTTTATGCCAAATCATCACAAACGCAATTCTCCCCGGAGAGGAAGAAACTATCCGGCTGCCCGCTGTACCAGTTCTCGTAGAGCTGAGGGGTGTGTGTGGGGAGAGAGAGGGGGTTGGGGGGGGGGAGAGAAGGAAATATTAGCAGGGGGAATGAGGAATGATAGGAACTGGCCGTTCAGCCCCTTGAGTCCCTCACAAGAACAGGAGGATAGACAGGGTGCTGGAGTAACTCAGCGGGTCAGGCAGCATCTGTGGAGAACATGGATAGGTGACGTTTCACAGAGTGCTGGAGTAACTTAGCGGGTCAGGCAGCATCTGTTCGGGTCGGGCCATTGGACAATCTGAAACCTCACCTATTCCTTCTCTCCAGAGATGCTGCCTGATCTGCTGAGTTACATAGAAACATAGAAACATAGAAAATCGGTGCAGGAGTAGGCCGTTCGGC
>NC_135996.1:7730345-7772073 GCF_053455715.1 Rhinoraja longicauda
CTCCCTTCCCCATGCTGTTGAAACCCTCCCGTCGCTCCTCAGGAGAGTGTTAGATAAAGCTCTTAAGAAACTTACAAAATTCTTAAGGGGTTGGACAGGCTAGATGCAGGAAGATTGTTCCCGGTGTTGGGGAAGTCCAGAACAAGGGGTCACAGTTTAAGGATAAGGGGGGAAGTCTTTTAGGACCGAGATGAGAACGTTTTTTCTTCACATAGAGAGTGGTGAATCTGTGGAATTCTCTGCCACAGAAGGTAGTTGAGGGCAGTTCATTGGCTATATTTAAGAGAGAGTTAGATGTGGCCCTTGTGGCTAAAGGGATCAGGGGGTATGGAGAGAAGGGCAGGTACGGGATACTGAGTTGGATGATCAGCCATGATCATATTGAATGGCGGTGCGTACAGGCTCGAAGAGCCGAATGGCCTACTCCTGCACCTGTTGTCTATTGTCAACCCCCCCCGCCCCCCCCGCCCACCCCTCCCGTTTACCCGGCTCCTGACCGGCGATGTCCCCGCTTCAGGCTCCAGGACGTGTTCCCGCTTGTGGGCAACGGGCGGACGGCGCAGAAGCAGGGGGCTGTTCCAGGCGCTGGGCCTGGCCGTTACCCTGGTCTTCGCCCCTGGTCGGAGGGGGTCATCGTAGGTAGGACACTCCCCCCCGTGCCCGTGTCCCCTTCCCCCTCTGTCCACCCCGCTCCCCCGTGACCCCCACCCCCTCCCCCCCCCGCCCCCCCCCACTCCCCCTCGTGTAGTCAGGGACATGTCAAACACACCCGCGTACCCCAAAGTCCCCCGGACCCTCGTGCACCCCCAGAAACGCCCTCACCCCCCTCGTGTACCCCACCGACCTGTCGAACACACATCCACGGACCCCCAAAGGCCCACGTGTGCAGTGTTCCGTCACCCCCACACCCACCCACCCACCCCCCCACCCCGCATACCCTGCACCCTCTCCCCCCCCACCCACCCACCCCACACACCCCACCTACCCTGCACCCTCTCCCCCCCACCCACCCACACCCCACCTACCCTGCACCCCTCTCCCCCCCCCCCACCCACCCACACCCCCACCTAACCTGCACCCTCTCCCCCCCCCACCCACCCACACCCCACCTACCCTGCACCCCTCTCCCCCCCCAACCACACCCACACCCCACCTGCCCCTGCACCCTCTCCCATCTCCCCACCCACCCGCCAACCCCCCCCCACCCCGCCATACCCCTGCACCCTCCCCCCACCCACCCGCCGCCCCATACCAGTCGCCGCCGTTAACCTCCCTCTTTCCTCAGGGTTCATCATGAAGCTTCCGTTCTGGGGGCCGCCCCCGGATAACGCACTGTTTCACCCGACCAACCGTACTGGGAGGTGAGTGGGTCAGTGGGGGGGGGGGGGGGGGGGGGGGCGAGCGGGGGAAGGGGGGGAGAGCGGGGGGAAGGGGAGAGCGGGGGAAGGGGAGTGCAGGGGGGGAGGGGGGTGGGGAGAGCAGGGGTGGGAGAGAGAGGAGGGGAGAGAGAGAGAGGGTGAGAGACGGCGGGTGGGGACGACGACACAGAGCGGGGGGAAGGGGGGGGATGGGGGGAGGGGAGGGGGGAGAGAGAGAGGGGGGGGAGAGAGGGGAGGGAGAGAGAGGGGAGGAGAGAGAGAGGGAGAGGGTGAGAGACGGCGGTGGGGGTGGGACGACACAGAGCGAGGGGAGGGGGGAGGGAGGAGGGGGGGGGGCTGTTGGAACCGGCGGACTGGGCCCCCGGGACACAGGTGACATCTCGCCGGTACCCACCCTGACCTTCGCCCCGCTCCCTCCCGCCCCACAGCTCCCAGAAGACGATGACTGTTACGGCGAGATGACGCCGGTCAGGGTGGAGGAAACGGAGAAGATGGCGTAACCTCCCGGTAATCTCCACGCCACAACACTAAGATGTGCATCCCAAGTTACTCACTAGCTTTTTTTAAAATCTTTTTATAAATGAAAATGTAACGCGAGTTTGTTCCACAGTGTCTGCCAAACGTGAATAAATCTCGTTCGTATTCCCTTCGCTGTTACTTTTATTTGATATTAAACCATAATATTGTGCGCACATGTTGTTTAAACAACTACGGAAAGGAGTAGATAACCTAGACAGTTAGAATGTGGAGGAAAGAACTGCAGATGTTGGTTTAAAGCGAAGATAGACACAGAGTGCTGGAGTAACTCAGCGGGTCAGGCAGCATCTGTGGAGAACATGGATAGGTGACGTTTCACAGAGTGCTGGAGTAACTCAGCGGGTCAGGCAGCATCTGTGGAGAGAAGGAATGTGTGACGTTTAGGGTCGAGGACCCACAGGGTCGAAATATCAAATAAATATCATTCTGAAGAAGGGTCTCGACCCGAAACCTCGCCCATTCCTTCTCTCCAGAGATGCTGCCTGTTATTCCAGCGTTTTTTGTGTTTACCTTCGTGGAAATATCAAAGACTAGAGGGCACAGGTTTAAGGCGAAAGGGGCATAGTTTAAAGGAGATGTATGGGGCACGTTTTTTTCTTACACGGAGGGTGGTGGGGTGCCTGGAATGAGCTGCCGGGGGGTGGTTGTGGAGGCAGAAAACAATTGGCGATCAAAAGGGTTTTGAGATTGGGACATGGATATGCAGGGAATGGAGGGATATGGATCACATGCACGTAGGGGAGATTAGTTTAACTTGGAAGAACGGTCTCGACCCGAGACGTCACCCATTCCTTCTCTCCAGAGATGCTGCCTGACCTGCTGAGTTACTCCAGCATTTTGTGAATAAATACCATGTTCTCCAGAGATATAAGAAAATAACTGCAGATGCTGGTACAAATCGATTTATTCACAAAATGCTGGAGTAACTCAGCAGGTCAGGCAGCATCTCGGGAGAGAAGGAATGGGTGACGTTTCGGGTCGAGACCCTTCTTCAGAGATACTGCCTGACCCGCTGTGTCACTCCCAGCACTTGGTCCGTTTGTGTCAAACAGCGCCTGCAGTTCCTTGTTTCTCCACTGAGATGCGCCAGCGGGTTGATTTGACTTCGATTTGTTGGTGGCGCCTGCCACCTGCTGGCGGCGCCGCCTCTCTGCAAGGCCGCTGGGGAGCCGGCGGTAATTCAGAGGGAGAGCCCTGGACCAAGGGTGTTTTGATCGTTTCTCTTTCCATAGATGCTGTTCTGTGTTAGAAACAATAGAACATAGAAAATAGGTGCAGGAGTAGGCCATTCGGCCCTTCGAGCCTGTACGCACCGCCATTCAATATGATCATGGCTGATCATTCAGCTCAGTATCCCGTACCTGCCTTCTCTCCATACCCCCTGATCCCTTTAGCCACAAGGGCCACATCTAACTCCCTCTTAAATATAGCCAATGAACTGGCCTCAACTACCTTCTGTGGCAGAGAATTCCACAGACTCACCACTCTCTGTGTGAAGAAATGTTTTTCTCATCTCGGTCCTAAAAGACTTCCCCCTCATCCTTAAGCTGTGACCCCTGGTTCAGGACTCCCCCCAACATCGGGAACAATCTTCCCGCATCCCATGTTCCATGTTCCATGTTCCATGTTCCATGTTCTATGTTCCATGATCTATGTTCCATGTTCTATGTTCCATGTTCCGTATTCCATGTTCCGTGTTCCGTGTTCTATGTTCCATGTTCCACGTTCCGTGTTCTATGTTCCATGTTCCGTGTTCTCTATCTTCTGTGTTCTGTGTTCTACTGTGTCCTGCGTTCTATGTTCCATGTTCTGTGTTCTATGTTCCGTGTTCCATGTTCTATGTTCGTGAGCTGTGCTCTATGTTCCCGCGTTCTACGTTCCGTGATCTGTGTTCTACGTTCCGTTGTTCTATGTTCTATGGTCCATATTCCATGTTCTGTTCTATGTGGGCTGGGCCCGGCCAAGCGTTCATTGCCATGCTCTAACAGCCCAGGAAGAGGGCGGCGATGAGCCGCTGTGCAGGTCGTTAGGGGAGAGAGTTGCAAGGATCGAGACCCCGGTTGGGTTTGCCAATGGTGGGTGGTGGTGCCCCTTGTTGCTGTGGGTGTGGTGGGTTTGGGAGAGGGCTGGGCGAGTAACCGCGGTACGTTCTGTACACGGTGCCCACTGCCCCCGGTGCTGGAGGGAGGGGATGGGGAGATTTTCCAGCCACTTTTTCTTCCAAAAATAAACTTTATTCAGAATTTCTACAAAACAAAAACCGTTGCAAAAAAACTCTTCATAGATTCTCTGTGTCTTTACACTCAATAGTATCATACTCCATAAGACATAGGAGTAGAATTAGGCCATTCGGCCCATCTAGTCTATTCCGTCATTCAATCACAGCTGATGTATCTATCCCTCTCAACCCCACACTCCTGCCTTTCCCCCCGTAACCTTTGACGCCCTTACAAATCAAGAACATGGCAGTCGCTGCCCTTTGGAATTTGCCTCCAAGTTACTCACTAGATTCAAATTCGAACTCGCCTCCTATCCCCGTGTTACAGGCTCGAGGGGCTGAATGGCCAGTCCCTGTCCCAGTTAAGTCCACGCTGACCCCGGTCACCCTCATCCCATTAGCCGGCGGTAATCCTTGTCAGGCCACTGGATGTGCCGTCATCCGATGCTCCTCTCACTGTGTGTGAGAGAGAGTGTCAGTCCCCGGATTACTGAGCCAAGAATCCTTCGCACAAAAGCTGCTTATTCCTGCCGACTAGCAGGGTTTAGCAGGGCAGGGCAGCTTAGCACAGACTGCCTCCATGCTGGAGGCTCAGGTACAGCAGGATTCAGAAATCGGAGGTGCAAAAGGACTTGGGAGTGCTGGTGCTGGATTCCCCAAATGGTCAATTTGAAGCTTGAAATCGGTAGTAAGGAAAGCAAATGCAACATTAGCATTTGTATAAAGAGAGGACAAGTATATAAAATCAGGGGGTGTAATGTTGAGGCATTATAAGACACCGGTCAGACCACATTTGGAGTATTGTGAGCTCTTTTGGGCCCCATATCTGAGGAAGGATGTGCTGGCTCTGGAGAGGGTCCAGAGGAGGTTTACGAGAATGATCCCAGGAATGAGTGGGTTAACATATGATGAGTGTTTTGGAGGCACTGGGCCTGTACTCGCTGGAGTTTAGAAGGATGAGGGGAGGGGGTGGGGGGCTTATTGAAACTTACAGAAGAGTGAAAGGCCTGGATAGAAGTGGGTGTGGAGAGGATGTTTCCACTGGTGGGAGAGTCTAGGACCAGAGGGCACAGCCCTCAGAATTAAAGGACGTAACGGTTAGAAAGGAGACGAGGAGGAATCTCTTTAGCCAGAGGGTGGTGAATCTGTAGAATTCATTGCCATGGACAGGTGTGGAGGCAAAGTTATTGGTTTATTTTTAAGCAGAGAATGACTTCAGATAGCTCCTCAGTCCCTCTCTATCCCCCTCCCCCTTCCCAGTTCTCCCACTATAGACAATAGACATTAGGTGCAGGAGGAGGCCCTGTCGGCCCTTCGAGCCAGCACCACCATTCAATGTGATCATGGCTCCTGACCATTCTCAATCAGTACCCCCGTTCCTGCCTTCTCCCCCATACCCGCTGACTTCCGCTATCATTAAGAGCTCTATCCAGCTCTCTCTTGAATGCATTCAGAGAATTGGCCTCTCACTGCCTTCTGAGGCAGAGAATTCCACAGCTTTACAACTCACTGACTGAAAATGCTTTTCCTCATCTCCGTTCTAAATGGCCGACCCCTTATTCTTAAACTGTGGCCCCTTGTTCTGGACTCCCCCAACATTAAGAACATGGTTCCTGCCTCTAATGTGTCCAACCCCCTTAATAATCTTATATGTTTTAATAAGATCCCCTCTCATCCTTCTAAATTCCAGTGTATACAAGCCCTAGTCGCTCCAGTCTTTCAACATATGACAGTCCCCGCCATTCCGGGAATTAACCTAGTAAACCTACGCTGCACGCCCCTCAATAGCAAGAATATCCTTCCTCAAATTTGGAGACCAAAACTGCACACAGTACTTCCAGGTGCGGTCTCACTAGGGCCCTGTACAACTGCAGAAGGACCTCTTTGCTCCTATACTCAACTCCTCTTGTTATGAAGGCAAACATTCCATTGGCTTTCTTCACTGCCCTGCTGTACCTGCAATGCTCCCTTTCAGTGACTGATGCACTTGGACACCCAGATCTCGTTGTTCGTCCCCTTTTCCTAATTTGACACCATTCAGATAATAACATCCTATTTTTTGTCCCGCCCCCTCTCTCCTGACATCAGCATCTCAGGAGAGAAGGAAATGGGTGACGTTTCGGGTCGAGACCCTCTTCTTCCAAAGTTAAAACTAATCTCCCCTACCTGCATGTGATCCATATCCCTCCATCCCCTGCATATCCAATGTCCCCAATCTCAAAACCCTTATTGATCGCCATTGTTTCTGCCTCCACAACCACCCCCGGCAGCTCATTCCAGGCACCCACCACCCTCCGTGGAAGAAGAAAAAACGTTGCCCCACACATCTCCTTTAAACTTTTCCCCTTTCGCCTTAAACCTGTGCCCTCTAGTCTTTGATATTTCCACGAAGGTAAACACAAAAAAACGCTGGAATAACAGGCAGCATCTCTGGAGAGAAGGAATGGGCGAGGTTTGGGGTCGAGACCCTTCTTCAGACTGATATTTATTTTGATATTTCCACCCTGTGGGGTCTCGACCCTAAACGTCTCCCCATTCCTTCTCTCCAGAGATGCTGCCTGTCCCGCTGAGTTAATCCAGCATTTTGTGTCCACCTTCGTCTTGAACCAACATCTGCAGTTATCTTCCTAGTTGACAGGGTCTTGATTAGTGAGGGGCATCACGGGGTAGAAGGCAGGAGGAGTGTGGCCGCCTGACCCACTGAGTTACTCCAGCATTTTCGTGTTTTAAACCAACATCTGCAGTTCCAACATCTGCAGTTCCAACATCTGCAGTTCCAACATCTTGCAATTCCAACATCTGCAGTTCCTTCCTACAACCTTGACATTTCCTCAGTGGGAAAGAGGTTCTGAGTGTCTTCCCTGTCTCATAAAACTTGTCTTTACCCGTGCACTGCTGTCCCCTTTAGGAGTTTAAGGCTGGGTATTGAGATTAAGTGGGAAAGATGCATCTTTGGCCGGGTGCTGGAAGGGGAGCATGTTTGCCCGGGAGGAGGAGCATGTTTGCCGGGGCGGGCGGCGTGCACCCCACCTCCTGCCTGCCCGCCCGGGCCCCTGCGGCCCTCAGGGCCGGGACTGACGTCCGCTTCCCCCCACCCCCCTCTCCTCAACCCCGCCATTTGCCGTCACTTCCGGCGCTTCCCGCCCCCCTTCCCTCCGCCGCCGGGAAAGAGTCCGCGACCTCGTCCCCTCGTCCCCCAGGAACAGAGGGCGGCCGCCGTCCCCGGAGACGCCGCTTTGGGATCAGCGACCGACGGCGGGCGCTGGCAGCCGCCGGCCCGGGGACGCGGAGAGGGGCGGTTGTGGCCACTCTGAGGGGGGGGGGGGGGGGGGCTGATCACCCCCGGGGGGTGGTGGCGGAGGGATACAGCGCGGTGCAACCTAACCTGATGGTCGCCGTTGTCCCGCCTTCCCTGTTCCTCCCATTGGCCGAGAGGCGCGGATCAGGGCGGTGGTTGGGTCGGCGCGCGCTGTCCGTCGTCGGGAGGGGGGGGGGGGCGGGGCGACGGATCCAGCAAGTTGGGCTGCGCCGGCTGGTCTCTCCTTGTTTTCTGTCCGAGGCCGGAGACGAGAAGCGGCGGCGGGAGGAGGAGGAGCAGCGGCGGCCCGGGGGGCGGCGACAGGACGACGGGGCAGCAGCGGATAGGTCAGTGCCGGGGGCCCCGGGCTGTGGATCGTGGGCCGGGGGAGGGGAGGAGGGGGGAGGGGAGAGGCCCCGCGGTTACGGACATGATCGCCCCCGCATTACGGAAATGTCAACCCCTTTCACCCTACATTCACCCTCCCCCCATCACCCACCCAACCCCCCCATCCCCCACACACCCCCCACCCACTCTGCCCCTCCCCCCCCCCCACTCTGCCCCTCCCCCCCCCACCCTCCCCCACCCAACCAACCCTCCCCCACCCCCACCCACCATCCCCCACACCCCCCCCCCCAATCCCCCACACCCCCACCCCACTCTGCCCCTCCCCCCCCACCATCCCCCCACACACACCCCCAACCCCCCCCCATCCCCACACCCCCACCCACCCACTCTGCCCCTCCCCCCCCCACCATCCCCCCACACACCACCCCCAACCCCCCCATCCCCACACCCCCCACCCACTCTGCCCCTCCCCCCACCCAACCAACCCCTCCCCCAACCAACCCCCACCCCATCCCCCCACACCCCCACCCACTCTGCCCCTCCCCCCCCACCATCCCCCACACACACCCCCAACCCCCCCATCCCCACACCCCCACCCACTCTGCCCCAACCAACCCCACCCCATCCCCCACACACGCACCCCACTCTGCCCCAACCAACCCCACCCCATCCCCCACACACCCACCCCACTCTGCCCCCTCCCCCCAATCATCCTGCATTCTGTTGCCCGCCCCCTGATCTGCCCCACCCCCCCCGTGTCACCCACCTACCCACCCCTCAAGCACACCTTGCCCCCCCCTTCCCCCCCCTCCTGTGTCACCCCACTCCCTCCTGTGTCAACCCCCCTCCTGTTGTCACCCCCCATTCCCCACCCCCTCATGTGTCACCCATCCACACACCCCTCAGGCACATCTTACCCCCTCCCCACCCAAGCCGCTGTCACCCACTCCCTCCTGTGTCACCCACTCCCTCCTGTGTCACCCCCCTCCCCCCTGTGTCACCCCCCCCCCTGTGTCACCCCCCTCCTGTGTCACCCACCCCCTCCCCCCTGTGTCACCCATCCACCCCTCAGGCATACCTTGCCCCCCCCCTTCCCCCACCCCCTCCTTTGTCACCCATCCACCCACCCTTCAGGCACATCTTACCACCTCCACCCCCCCCCTCCTGTGTCACCCATTCCCTCTCCTGTGTCACCCATTCCCTCCTGTGTCACCCCCCTCCTGTGTCACCCACTCCCCCCCTGTGTCACCCACCCCCCCCCACCCTGTGTCACCCCCCCTCCTGTGTCACCCACTCCCCCTGTGTTACCCACTCCCCCCTGTGTCACCCCACTTCCCTCCTGTGTCACCCCCTCCCTCCTGTGTCACCCCCCCTCCTGTGTCACCCCACCCCCTCCTGTGTCACCCACTCCCCCTGTGTCACCCCCCCCCCCCCCGTGTCACCCACCCCCTCCTGTGTCACCCACTCCCTCCTGTGTCACCCACCTCCCTCCTGTGTCACCCACTCCCTCCTGTGTCACCCACCCCCCCCCTCCTGTGTCACCCACCTACCCACCCCTCAGGCACATCTTACCCCCTCCCCTCCCAAGCCGCCGTCACTGGTGCATTGCCATCTGGTGCCTAGTGAACCCATGTGCCATTTTTGCCCCCCTGTTCCTGCCCTGTTCCCCACCCCTCTCCCCTCTTGCCCGTTACTGCCCGCCGGACATCTGTTCCGTTCAAACCCCTCGGCACAAAACTGTCACTTCACCTGTGCCCACCCTCCTCCCTGCTGTCTGAACGAGGGTCTCCAGTCCGAAACGCCACCTATTCCCTTTTCTCCAGAGATAGACAGAGAATTGCTGGAGTAACTCCGTGGGTCAGGAAGGATCTCTGGGGAAAAGAAATGGGTGACGTTTCGGGTCGAGACCCTTCAGATTTTTCTCCAGAGATGCTGCCTGACCCGCTGAGTTACTCTCCAGCTTTTTGTGTCCATCCCTCCTCTCCCTGCACCCCTGTTCCTCCCCTCTCTCCCCTCCCCTCTGTATTCCGTCATTCCACTGCCTCTCCCTCACATCTCAGTCGCCCTCAGGCACTGGGCCTGTGCCCTGCCTTGTGGTGACCTCTGGTCTTCCTGCATTACCTAGTGTCCGCTGTGTGACCTTCTCTGATCCTTCTTGTCCAGTCAGTGCCTCAGGTGCTTGATGCCTCTGCCATTCACACCAGCCCTCTCCCGTCACACGTTAAACGCTCCTAGGGACCTGTACAGTAATCTGTGCTTGGTTCTCCACCTTACCTGAATGATCCTTCTGATCTACCTTCTACCGAGTGGCTGCTGTGACTGCCAGTGTCTCAGAGGGACTGGATTTCGTGAGGTAGCAGGAATGCGGCCAATTGGCCCATCGTCGATCTGGCAGACCTCTACCCCATTCCTCTAATTCCTTTCACCACCTCCCCACAATTTTCCTTTTCGTTCCATTCCCTTCCCTTCCACATGTCCCCCATTCCTTATCTCCAGAGATGCTGCCTGACCCACTGAGTTACTCCAGCATTTTGTGTCTACCTTCGAAGAAAACCTGTGAATGTTTTTTAACTGGGTAGGGCGGAACAGCAATCACTGGTTACACCAAAGACAGACACAGAGTGCTGGAGTAACTCAGCGGATCAGGCAGCGTCTGTGGAGAACATGGATAGGTGATGTTTCACAGAGTGCTGGAGTAACTCAGCGGATCAGGCAGCGTCTGTGGAGAACATGGATAGGTGACGTTTCACAGAGTGCTGGAGTAACTCAGCGGATCAGGCAGCGTCTGTGGAGAACATGGATAGGTGACCTTTAACAGAGTGCTGGAGTAACTCAGCGGGTCAGGCAGCGTCTGTGGAGAACATGGATAGGTGACGTTTCACAGAGTGCTGGAGTAACTCAGCGGGTCAGGCAGCATCTGTGGAGAACATGGATAGGTGACCTTTAACAGAGTGCTGGAGTAACTCAGCGGGTCAGGCAGCATCTCTGGAGAACATGGATAGGTGACAATTCACAGAGTGCTGGAGTAACTCAGCGGGTCAGGCAGCATCTGTGGAGAACATGGATAGGTGACGATTCACAGAGTGCTGGAGTAACTCAGCGGGTCAGGCAGCATCTCTGGAGAACATGGATAGGGGACATTTTGGGTTGTCATTTTGGTTGGGTCTCGACCTGAAACGTCACCTATTCCTTTTCTCCCGGGGTGCTGCCTGACCCATTAAGTTCCTCCAGCATTTTGTGCCTGTGCTCTAATATTTATAAAATCTGCGTTTGTTCTCCTGACAGTGATTTTAAACGTGTACTTTAGCCCCTGCGTCTCCTGCCTCTGGAGACAGTCTGACCTTCTTCATGTTACCAATCCCCTTCATGATTTTGTGCTTCATTCACTGCGATGATGACTGAGGTTGATCGGGAACGTGATGAGGTTTGATATCTCGCTGTTTCCGTACATGTTAAGGGTAGCGTGGTGTGCTTGGAGATAAATCTTGTTCTGTGGCTTTTAATCCCACTGCCTGGCTGAGATTTGAAGTCGGGGGTTTGCGATATTTGCTCTTGCGTTTGTTCGAGAGGGCTTGGAGCCAGTTTCTCTCAGCCCTGCCCACTGCACTAACATGTCTAGGAAAGAACGGCAGATGCTGGGTTAAATCGAAGATAGACACAAACTGCTGTGGTAACTCAGCGGGACAGGCAGCATCTCTGGAGAGAAGGAATGGGTGACGTTTCAGGTCAATGGACAATAGGTGCAGGAGTCGGCCCTTCGACCCATCACCGCCATTCAATGTGATCATGGCTGATCATGCACAATCAGTACCCCGTTCCTGCCCTCTCCCCATGCCCCCTGACTACACTATCATTAAGAGCTCTATCTAACTCTCTCTTGAAAGCATCCAAAGAATTGGCCTCCACTGCCTTCCGAGGCAGATAATTCCACAGATTCACAACTCTCTGAGCGAATTTATTTTTCCTCTTCTCTGTTCTAAATGGCCGACCCCTTATTCTTAAAACTGGCCCCTGGTTCTGGACTCCCCCAACATTGGGAACATGTTTCCTGCCTCTTGCGTGTCCAAACTCTTAATGATCTTATATGTTTCAATAAGATCCCCTCTCATTCTTCTAAATTCCAGTGTATACAAGCCCAGTCGCTCCAGTCTTTCAACATACGACAGTCCCGCCATTCCGGGAATTAATTGTGGTGATGACCCTTCTGTCCAGAGATGCTGCCTGTCCCCCCGAGTTACAGCAGCATGTTTGAGTCTACCTACGCACTAAAAACCCTGACTCTTTCACTGACTGGTTGGGGAGAGATGTACGTTGTGCCATCACACGTTATAGGAGTAGAATTAGGCCATTCAGCCCATCGAGACTACTCCGCCATTCAATCATGGCTGATCTATCTCTCCCTCCTAACCCCCTTCTCCCCATAACCCCTGACACCCGCACTAATCAAGAATCGATCTACCTCTGCCTTAAAAACATCCACAGAATTGCTCCCACATCCCAAAGACGGATTGGGAGATTGATTGGCCGCTGTCAGTTGTTCCCTGTGTGGATGGGAATGGTTACCTCTAATGGGAAAGGTGATGAGAATGTAGGGAGAATAAACAGTGGAGTTTATTTAGGATTAGTGTAATTGGCCGCTCAATGTTTGGCACAGACTCGGTGAGCTGCAGATGAGATATCCATGCTGAATATCTCTATAACTCTATCATTCTGCACTGATGATTTAAACCTGTTTCTCAGGGGCTTCTGTCACCTTGCATCCTGCCTATATATAGCTCGGCTCACATTCTTGCACTGACCCCGGCACGAAAGATATCTGTGCTGATGTTAATCCAGCTTCCTCACACTGTCAAGGATAGGAGAGGTTTTTGATTGGTGCGGGTGTCGGGAGTTATGGGGAGAAGGCAGGAGAATGGGGTTAGGAGGGAGAGATAGATCAGCCATGATTGAATGGTGGAGTAGACTTGATGGGCCGAGTGGCCTAATTCTACTGATATCCCATATGACCTTGCACAAAGTGCTGGAGTAACTCAGAGGGTCAGGCAGCATCTGTGGAGAACATGGATAGGTGACGTTTCACAGAGTGCTGGAGTAACTCAGCGGGTCAGGCAGCATGTCAGGAGAACCTGGATGGGTGACGTTTCGGGTCGGGACTCTTATTGATTGGGTTTGGAAGAAGGGTCCCAACCCGAATAGTCACCTATTCATGTTCTCCTGAGATGCTGCCTGACCCGCTGAGTTACTCCAGCACTGTGTGAAACGTCACCTATCCATGTTCTGCACAGATGCTACCTGACCCGCTGAGTTACTCCAGCACTGTGTGAAACGTCACCTATCCATGTTCTCCACAGATGCTGCCTGACCCGCTGAGTTACTCCAGCACTTTGTATCTTCTCTTGTAAAATAACATCTGCAGTTCCTTGTTTCTGCATTTCCTCTCAGTCATTCAATTCCTCCTCCTCAGTAACTGGTGAAATTGGTTGTTCTTCAGTGGCCTGCGGGGATCGGGGATGAGACTAATGTTCAGAGCAATCAGCTTGCTTCATTCAGTATGTTCAATAACTCACTCCTTGCAAGCGCATTTTGCTCATCTGCCTGCCTCCCCTTTGTCCAATAACACAAACGGCCCTCTCCCTAGTCGGTGTGAGGCTGGTGTTGTTTAGTTTTATGTAAGAAGGAACTGCAGATGCTGGTTTAAACCAAAGATAGACACAAAAAGCTGGAGTAACTCAGCGGCACAGGCAGCATCTCTGGAGAGAAGGAATGGGTGACGTTTCGGCTCGATGAAGGGTCTCGACCTGAAACATCACCCATTTCTTCTCTCCAGAGATGCTGCCTGTCCTGCTGAGTTACTCCAGCTTTTTGTGTCTATCTATTGTGTTGTTTAGTTTAGAGACTCAGCACGGAAACAGGCCCTTCGGCCCAGCGAGTCCGTACCGACCAGCGATCCCCGCACACTAACACTATCCTACACACACTAGCGACAATTTTATATTTATACCAAGCCGATTAACCTACAAACCTGCACGACTTTGAAGTGTGGGAGGAAACCGAAGATCTGGGAGAAAAACCACGCAGGTCTCGGGGAGAACGTGCAAACTCCGTGCAGACAGCACCCGTAGTCGGGATGGAACCCGGGTCTCCGGCGTTGCGTTCGCTGTAAGGCAGCAACCCTGCGCCGCCCACAAAACTACTGAAAGCTCGGATTGAACCAGGCACCTTGAGATCTTCAGCCTAACATTCTTCCAGCTGAGCGAGCTCGTCTTGAGGAAGGATATTCTTGCTATTGAGGGCGTGCAGCGTAGGTTTACTAGGTTAATTCCCGGAATGGCGGGACTATCATATGTTGAAAGACTGGAGCGACTAGGATTGTATACACTGGAATTTAGAAGGATGAGAGGAGATCTTATCGAAACGTGTAAGATTATTAAGGGGTTGGACACGTTAGAGGCAGGAAACATGTTCCCAATGTTGGGGGAGTCCAGAACCAGGGGCCACAGTTTAAGAATAAGGGGTAGGCTATTTAGAACTGAGATGAGGAAAAACTTTTTCAGTCAGAGAGTTGTGAATCTGTGGAATTCTCTGCCTCAGAAGGCAGTGGAGGCCAATTATCTGAATGCATTCAAGAGAGAGCTAGATAGAGCTCTTAACGATAGCGGAGTCAGGGGGTATGGGGAAAAGGCAGGAACGGGGTACTGATTGAGAATGATCAGCCATGATCACATTGAATGGCGGTGCTGGCTTGAAGGACCGAATGGCCTCCTCCTGCACCTATTGTCTATTGTCACGTGTAATGAGATGCAGTGGATAATTTAATTTTGTGTGTTATCAAATTAAATCTTACCAAACATAAAATAGAGAATACAGATTATAGGGTAGAAATAGGGAAATGGTTTACCAAAAAACAAGATACAAAGTGCTGGAGTAACTCAGCGGGTCAGGCAACCTATCTGGAGATAACAGTCACCATGTTCTCCAGAGATGCTGCCGGACCCGCTGAGTTACTCCAGCACTCTGTGAAACGCCACCTATCCATGTTCTCCACAGATGCTGCCTGACCCGCTGAGTTACTCCAGCACTCTGTGAAACGTCACCTATCCATGTTTCTCCAGAGATGCTGCCTGACCCGCTGAGTTACTCCAGCACTGTGAAACGTCACCTATCCATGTTCTCCACAGATGCTGCCTGACCCGCTGAGTTACTCCAGCAATCTGTGGCAGAGTATAGTGTCACAGCTACAGAGAAAGTGCAGATAAGGCACGGTGGCACAGCGGGTAGAGCTGCTGCCTCACAGCGCCAGAGACCCGGGTTCAATCCTGGCTATGGGTGCAGTCTGTACGGAGTTTGTACGTTCTCTCCGTGACCGCGTGAGTTTTCTCAGAGATCTTCGGTTTCCTCCCACACTCCAAAGACGGTGTGGAGTTTCTCCGGGTGCTCCGGTCTCCTATATTCCAAAGACGTACAGTTTTGTGGGTAAATCGTCCCTCGTGTGTAGGATTGTGCTTGTGTGGGGGATGATCGCTGGCCGATGCAGACTCAGTGGGCCACGCTGAGCCTGTAAAGTCTAAAGAGAGGTTATTAGGAGCAGCTGGAGAGGATTGAAGAGGGGTTTGCTTTCTGGAGGTCTGAGCCCAGGCAGCTGAAGGTGCAGCTGTTGAAAGCACAGAGACCAGTGCTGGCGATAACAGAGAGATGCGAGACTGTGCAGGCATGAGGCAGGCTGGGGCTGTACATGGTGGAGGTCTGGACACTGAGGTGAGGTTTGCACCCAATATACAGAAGGCTTTTTCCTCGCAGGTTTTCATCAGGGAACTGAGAACGTAACGTGCAGGAAGGATCGGCAGACTCTGGTTTAGACCAAAGATAGACACAAAAAAAGCTGGTGTAACTCAGAGGGTCAGAGAGTATCTCTGGAGAAAAGGAATAGGTGACATTTTGGGTTGAGACCCTTCTTCAAGTTAGGAACAGGGGACGTACAACGAGATCTGGGTGTCCTAGTGCATCAGTCACTGAAAGGAAGCATGCAGGTACAGCAGGCAGTGAAGAAAGCCAATGGAATGTTGGCCTTCATAACAAGACGAGTTGAGTATAGGAGCAAAGAGGTCCTTCTGCAGTTGTACAGGGCCCTAGTGAGACCGCACCTGGAGTACTGTGTGCAGTTTTGGTCTCCAAATTTGAGGAAGGATATTCTTGCTATTGAGGGTGTGCAGCGTAGGTTTACTAGGTTAATTCCCGGAATGGCGGGACTTTCATATGTTGAAAGACTGGAGCGACTAGGCTTGTATACACTGGAATTTAGAAGGATGAGAGGAGATCTTATCGAAACGTGTAAGATTATTAAGGGGTTGGACACGTTAGAGGCAGGAAACATGTTCCCAATGTTGGGGGAGTCCAGAACAAGGGGCCACAGTTTATGAATAAGGGGTAGGCCATTTAGAACTGAGATGAGGAAAAACTTTTTCAGTCAGAGTTGTGAATCTGTGGAATTCTCTGCCTCAGAAGGCAGTGGAGGCCAATTTTCAGAATGCATTCAAGAGAGAGCTAGATAGAGCTCTTAACGATAGCGGAGTCAGGGGGTATGGGGAGAAGGCAGGACCGGGGTACTGATTGTGGATGATCAGCCATGATCACATTGAATGGCGGTGCTGGCTCGAAGGGCCGAATGGCCTCCTCCTGCACCTATTGTCTATTGTCTATTCAGACTGAGAGTCGGGGGAGAGTGAAGCGAGAGATATGGAAAGTACAGAGAACAAATTAATGAAATATATGCAAAAATAATTCCTGTGATTTGCCCTCAGGTGTCACAGAATGGAGGGTTAGTTTATAGATACAGCTTGGGCACGGGGGAGGCCCTTTGTCCCATCGATTCCTTGCCGACCATCAGCCACCCATTCATAGTAGTTTAATTTATAGTTATCACGTATACCGAAGTTCAGCGAAAAGCTTTTGTTGCGTGCTATCCAGTCAAAGAAAAGGCATGATCACAATACAGGCACAGTTTGTGTACGACATGGAGTGCAAGATATAACGTTGAAGTGTGCTAACGTCTGATTAAAGGCTGTTTAAATGTCTCCAATGAGGTGGATGGGAGGTCAGGACCATTCTCTAGTTGGTGATGAGGAAAAACTTTTTCAGTCAGAGAGTTGTAAATCTGTGGAATTCTCTGCCTCAGAAGGCAGTGGAGGCCAATTCTCTGAATGCATTCAAGAGAGAGTTAGATAGAGCTCTTAAGGATAGCGGAGGCAGGGGAGAAGGCAGGAACGGGGTACTGATTGAGAATGATCAGCCATGATCACATTGAATGGCGGTGCTGGCTCGAAGGGCCGAATGGCCTCCTCCTGCACCTGTTGTCTATTCAGTTGCCTGATAACAGCCGGGAAGAAACTGCCCCTGAATCTGGAGGTGTGCGTCCCCACACTTCTGTACCCCTTGCTCGACGGGAGAGGGGAGACGAGGGGGTGACCGGGGGTGAGACTAGTCCTTGGTTGGGCTGCTGGCCTTGCATTAGAGGGAGTGACCGGGGGTGAGACTAGTCCTTGGTTGGGCTGCTGACCTTGCATTAGAGGGAGTGACCGGGGGGTGAGACTGGTCCTTGATTGTACATCCCTGCACACTAGGGACAAATTTACGGCAGCCATTTAATCTACAAACCCACATGTCTTTGTGACGTTGCCATATTTTGAGTGCTCCTGTTTCTTCCCACACCCCAAAGATGTACAGGTTTGTAGATTAATTGACTTTGGTTAAAGAAAATAATGAAATGTCCCCAGTTTGTCGGATCATGCTCGTGATCGTGTACGCGGTGATCGCAGGTCGGCACGGACTCGGTTGACCGAAGGGTCTGTTTCAATGCTAAAGGCTAAAGTGTAATGTGAATATTAGTGCAGATTACTGCTTACACAGTATTTATCCTATTTTCTTTTGAACGTTCCTCATGAGTCAACTTTCACCGCCTCTTTGGGCAATTCCAATGACCACAGCCTTGTGCATTTATATATAGACTTTCTTCTCCTTTCCCTTCCCGCACGGAGCCCCTCCCATCCACTGGGAAATGGACCCAGCTCTCAACGTTTGTGAATGGGAGTGTGGTTTGTGGCTAGGGTTTTATTCTTGTCTGATTTCCCATCACGATTGTCATGGTAAAAGTTACCACACACCACTCTCGGTCTATTTTTTAAAAATAAGCACCAAATTCCATGATGTTTTAACTCCCTTACTGGCGCCTGGCCCTTTCATGGGTTGGCTTCAAGTGCCGACCCACAGGCTTGGAGTGTGGGCAGAGAGGCACTAAATGATGCAGTAACTCAGCGGGTCAGGCAGCATCTGTGGAGAACATGGATAGGTGACGTTTCACAGAGTGCTGGAGTAACTCAGCGGGTCAGGCAGCATCTGTGGAGAACATGGATAGGTGACGTTTCACAGAGTGCTGGAGTAACTCAGCGGGTCAGGCAGCATCTCTGGAGAAAGAACCATCCTACCACAACCAGAGAGTGTTCCTGAACTACTATCTACGTCATTGGTGACCCACGGACTATCTATGATCAGACTTTACTGGCTTCACCCTGCACTGAACGTTATTCCCTTATCATGTATCTACACACTGTAAATGGCTTGATCATGTTTGTCTTTCTTCTGACTGGTTAGCACGCAACAAAATCTTTTCACTGTCCGTCGGTACAGGTCGGTGCGGACTCGGTGGGCTGAAGGACCTGTTTCTGCGCTGTATTTCGAAATTTTAAAACTAATACTAAAACTAAATTAGGACTGAGATGAGGAAAAACAATTCACCCAGAGAGTGGTGAATCTGTGGAATTCTCTGCCACAGAAGGCAGTGGAGGCCAATTTACTGGATGTTTTCAAGAGAGAGTTAGATTTAGCTCGTAGCGCTAACGGAATCAAGGGATGTGGGGAGAAAGCAGGAACGGGGTACTGGTTGTGGATGATCAGCCATGATCATATTGAATGGCGGTGCTGGCTCGAAGGGCCGAATGGCCTCCTCCTGCACCTATTTTTCTGTTTCTAAAGGCCACAGACAGTGGTGGAGGCCAAGTCAATGAATACTTTTAAGGCAGAGATAGACCGATTCTTAATTAGTACAGGTGTCAGGGGTTGTGGCATGAAGGCAGGTGAATGGGGTTAGGAGGGAGAGATAGATCAGCCATGATCGAATGGTGGAATAGACTCGATGGGCCAAATGGCCTAATCCTATTCCTATCACTTCTGAACTTCTTGTGTTCGGCATGGAGGAGTTGGGCCGAAGGGCCTGTTTTTTTTTTAGATTTAGAGATACAGCGCGGAAACAGGCCCTTCGGCCCACCGAGTCCGCGCCGCCCAGCGATCCCCGCACATTAACACACACTAGGGACAATTTTTACATTTACCCAGTCATTTAACCTACATACCTGTACGTCTTTGGAGTGTGGGAGGAAACCGAAGATCTCGGAGAAAACCCACGCAGGTCACGGGGAGAACGTACAAACTCCGTACAGACGGTGCCCGTAGTCAGGATCGAACCTGAGTCTCCGGCGCTGCATTCGCTGTAAGGCAGCAACTCTACCGCTGCGCCACCGTTTCCGTGCTACGTGACGCTGTGACTCGACATCCTCGGGCCGGAGTGTCGAGAACCAGAGGTCTCATAGTGAGGGGTGGACAATCGCCGATGGAGATGAGGAGACATGTGAGAGGAGGGCTGATCTTTGGAGTCATCTGCCTCGGAGGGCAGTGCAGGGTCAGAGGCTGGGACACTCAGGGCCGATATCAGGAGGAGTTTTAAACATGAAGGGAGGCATGGGATGGGGAAAGTGGCAGTGAAAGGTTTGCAGTGATCTTCTTGACTGGCAGAGGAGATACAAGGAAGTGGGCGGCTGACCATTTCTCCTTTTGGAGATACAGCACGGAAACAGGCCCTTTGACCCACCGAGTCCACACCGGCCTGCGATCTCCCACTAACACCACCCTCCACGCCAGGGGCAATTTGCCAAGTCAATTAACCGACAAACCTGCATGTCTTTGGAATGTGGGAGGAAACCGGAGCACCCGGAGAAAACCCACGCGGTCACGGGGTGAACGTACAAACTCCGTGCGGACAGCGCCCGTAGTCAGGTGCTTCGATTCAGAGATGCTGCCTGTCCTAGAAACATAGAAAATCGGTGCAGGAGTAGGCCATTCGGCCCTTCGAGCCTGTACGCACCGCCATTCAATATGATCATGGCTGATCATCCAACTCAGTATCCCGTACCTGCCTTCTCTCCATACCCCCTGATCCCTTTAGCCACAAGGGCCACATCTAACTCCCTCTTAAATATAGCCAATGAACTGGCCTCGACTACCTTCTGTGGCAGAGAATTCCACAGACTCACCACTCTCTGTGTGAAAAAAAACTTTCTCATCTCGGTCCTAAAAGACTTCCCCCTTATCCTTGAACTGTGACCCCTTGTTCTGGACTTCCCCAACATCGGGAACAATCTTCCTGCATCTAGCCTGTCCAACCCCTTTTCTATAAGATCCCCCCTCAATCTTCTAAATTCCAGCGAGTACAAGCCGAGTCTATCCAGTCTTTCTTCATATGAAAGTCCTGCCATCCCAGGGATCAATCTGGTGAACCTTCTCTGTACTCCCTCTATGGCAAGAATGTCTTTCCTCAGATTAGGAGACCAAAACTGTACGCAATACTCCAGGTGTGGTCTCACCAATGCCCTGTACAACTGCAGCAGAACCTCCCTGCTCCTATACTCAAATCTCCTCGCTATGAATGCCAACATACCATTGGCTTTCTTCACTGCCTGCTGCACCTGCATGCCTACTTTCAATGACTGGTGCACCACGACACCCAGGTCTCGCTGCATCTCTGTTGGACCTGTTGTGTTGTACCAGCATTTTGTGTCCACCTTCGGTTTAAACCAGCACCTGCAGTTCCTTCCTGCACGCCTGTGGTCAGGGTTGAACCCGGGTCTCTGGCGCTGTGAGGCGGCAGCTCTACCCGCCCATGGTGGTGGTGGTCTGAGGTGACCCTGGCGGTGGGCCTGGCACCGTGCCCGCTGTGCTGGACAGTCGCTGGTGTTGCCGGTGGTCCTGGCTACTTGCCAGCTGCTGCTCTGAGCCCCGGAGAGTGGGGAAGGAAGCTGGGCTGAGTCACATCGAAAGCCGCTGTGGTTATCTGGCTGGTGCTGCTGCAAGCTGCAAGTCCTGCGCTGAGAGCATTGCCTGTAGTGAGTCACGCTCCCTCCCTGACCAGCCCACGCCAAGTCCCCACCAGTCTCTCTCTCACAGACGCTACCCGAGGTCAGCCTTGCCCAGCACTGGCTCCACTGTACGCAGTTTGCAAGTTCTCCCCGTGACCTGCGTGGGTTTTCTCCGGGTGCTCTGGTTTCCTCCAACGACGTGCAGGTTTCTCGGTGAATTGGCTTGGGTGAAACAAGAGAAGGGGTAAGTTGTCGGTGTTCTGGGTGAGGTGGGACCACTGCCCTTGGCCCACAAGTGGCCTCATCTTCCTCCCTGCGAGAGACACACAAAGCCGGGGTAACTCAGCGGGTCGGGCAGCATCTGTGGAGAACATGGATAGGTGATGTTTCACAGAGTGCTGGAGTAACTCAGCGGGTCAGGCAGCATCTGTGGAGAACATGGGTAGGTGACGTTTCACAGAGTGCTGGAGTAACTCAGTGGGTCAGGCAGCATCTGTGGAGAACATGGGTAGGTGACGTTTCACAGAGTGCTGGAGTAAGTCAGTGGGTCAGGCAGCATCTGTGGAGAACATGGGTAGGTGACGTTTCACAGAGTGCTGGAGTAAGTCAGTGGGTCAGGCAGCATCTGTGGAGAAAAGCAAAAGGTGAAGTTTTGGATCGAGACCCTTCTTCAGACTGACAGTCGGGGGAGGGAGAGAGGGAAACGAAAGATGTAGACGGCACCTAGAACAAATGAATGAAAGTTAGGCATGATGCGATGGTGATGAAGGGAAGGTTGGAGCCCACAATGGTGCATTGTTGGTTGTAGTGTAGGTGATAACGCGTTGTACAGACAGTGAATGTTCTTCACAATCTTGGAGCACAGCAAAGGCCTTCCGGTTCAGACTGGCACCCCGTCATTGCCCAACAAGCTGGCACGCTGGCACAGCGATAGAGTTTCTGCCTCACAGCGCCGGAGACCCGGGTTCAATCCAGATTACGGGTGCTGTCTTTGCGGAGTTTGTATGTTCTCCCCGTGACTTGTGTGAGTTTTCTCCGGGTTCCTCCCACATCCGAAGACGCTAAAGGCCATTGTCTCGGGTTTGTAGGTTAATTGGCTTCGGGAAAATATTGTAAATAGACCTTGGTGTGTGTGGGGTAGTGCTAGTGTGTGGGGTGTTGGCACACACTTGATGGGCCGAGCGGCCTGTTTCCGCGCTGTATCTCCAAGCTACACGAGTGTGTGGGTGATTGCTGGGCGTAGTGTTCGTGTGCGGGGTGTTGGCACGGACTCGATGGGCCGAGCGGCCTGTTTTAGCGCTGTATCTCCAAGCTACACAAGCGTGTGGGTGATTGCTGGTCGGCGAGGACTCGATGGGCCGAGGGGCCTGTTTCAGCTGCTGTACCTCAGCCCACGGTGGCCGGTGGGGCATTGAGACCCACTGGCTGTGAGCAAGGGGGCAGCTGATGGTGTGTGGGCCGGGATCTGAGGCCTGACCGTGGGCTCTGCCCCTGCTGTGCTGCTCACTGTGTGACTGTGTGGCCAAGAGTGAGGGGGGGGGGGGGGGGGAGAGCAGCTGTCAGCAACACACCACCCACTTCCTGTCCTCACAGTTGTGTGTGTGCCCATGGGAGGGGAGAGGGGGGAGGGCTGGGGGGGACGGCAGAGGGGGGAGAGCTAGGGGGAGAGCTGGGGGAGAGAAGGGGAGGGGGGAGAGCTGGGGGGAGAGAAGGGGAAGGGGGAAAGCTGGGGGGAGAGATGGGGAGGGGGAGAGCTGGGGGGTGAGCAGAGAAGGGGAGGGGAGAGCTGGGGGGAGGGGGGGAGAGCTGGTGGGGAGGGGGGAGAGCTGTGGGGAGAGAAGGGGGGGAGAGAAGGGGAAGGGGAGAACTGGGGGTGAGGAGAGGGGGAGGGAAAAGCTGGGGGTAGCGGAGAGGAGGGGAGCTGGGGGGTGAGGAGAGAAGAGAGGGGGCAGGGAAAAGCTGGGGGTGGGGAGAGCTGTGGGAGGAGCTGGAGGGGGGAGAGCTGGGGAGTGGGGGGAGGGGAGAGGGAGTGGGGGGAGGGGAGAGAGAGGGAGGGAGAGGGAGAGGGAGGGGCGGACAGCTGGGGGAGGGGAGAGAACTGGGGGGAGGGGGGAGAGCTGTGGGGGTGAGAGCTGGGGGGGGGTGGGGGAGAGCTGTGAGGGAGGGAGGAGGGAGGGGAGGGGGGAGCTGGGGGTGGGGGAGAGCTGGGGGGAGGGGGGAGAGAAGGGGAGGGGGGGAGAGCTGTGGGAGGGGAGAGCTGCGTGGGGGGGGGGGGGGAGGTGAGAGGGCAGTGTGTCGGCACTGCCGGTCATGTGTTGTGACTGATCACCAGCAGTTGTCGGTGAGGCCGGGCGTGCGTGCGTGCCGCCAGCCAATGCTTTGTCCTTCACACGGGCCCCGGCTCTGCCCCGGCCACCCTGGTGAGTACCCTGGGCTGGCAGCGCCTCGAGTCGCCAACACCGGCTGGCACTGCCCATGGGGGGGGGGGGCAGGGGAGATGGGCCAACGCTGACAGACAGCGGCGACTGGCATCAATCATCAGCTGCTGCTGCTCACTGGGGTGAATCTCTGCCCCTCGGTCGTGTCTGGTGTCGATGTATGTGTGCTTCTCTCTCCCCCTCTCTCCCCCTCTCTCCCCCTCTCTCCCCCTCTCTCCCCCTCTCTCCCTCTCTCTCCCCCTCTCTCCCTCTCTCCCTCTCTTCCTCTCTCCCTCTGTCCCCCCCCTCTCCCCACCTCCCCCCCCTCCTTCCCTCTCTCCCTTCCCCCCCTCCCCCTCCCTCTCCTCCCCCCTCTCTCTCCCATGGTGTGGTGTGTGGTGACCGCTCTGACCCCTGCCCTCGACTGAGTGCTGTGGGTGAGGCCAGTGCTTTGTGTGGGTCACACTGGGCAGGGGGGGGGGGTGAGGGATTGGTGTGAGTGTTGACGTCAGCTGTTGTGGGCATGTCACTGTGTGGCTGGCTGCCTGTTTGTGGGCATGTCACTGTGTGGCTGGCTGCCTGTTGTGGGCATGTCACTGTGTGGCTGGCTGGCTGCCTGCTGGCCTGTTCGACAGGTTGTGCAGTCACATTCCAGCCCCTCTTTCCCCTCAAGGCCAGGCATATTGCTCAGAATTGTAACCTCTATCTCCAGCGGTAGAGTTGCTGGCCTCACAAGCGCCG
The DNA here is from genome assembly GCF_053455715.1 of Rhinoraja longicauda. Taxonomy (NCBI): domain Eukaryota; kingdom Metazoa; phylum Chordata; class Chondrichthyes; order Rajiformes; family Arhynchobatidae; genus Rhinoraja; species Rhinoraja longicauda. The sequence continues at coordinate 7,754,465 of NC_135996.1, forward strand.
GAGACCCGGATTCCATCCTGTCCGCTGGGCGCTGTCCTGTACGGAGTTTGTACGTTCTCTCTGCTGTGACCGCGTGAGATTTCTCCGGGAGCTCCGGTTTCATAGAAAACTTAGAAAACATAGAAAATAGGTGCAGGAGGAGGCCATTCGGCCCTTCGAGCCAGCACCACCATTCATTGTGATCATGGCTGATCGTCGCCAATCAATAACCCGTGCCTGCCTTCTCCCCATATCCCTTGATTCCGCTAGCCCCTAGAGATCTATCTAACTCTCTCTTAAATCCATCCAGTGAATTGGCCTCCACTGCCCTCTGTGGCAGAGAATTCCACAAATTCACAACTATCTGGGTGAAAAAAAAATTCTCTCCTCAGTTTTAAATGTCCTCCACTTTATTCTAAGACTGTGGGCCCTGGTTCTGGACTCCCCCAACATTGCTATTGAGGGCGTGCAGCGTAGGTTTACTAGGTTAATTCCCGGAATGGCGGGACTGTCATATGTTGAAAGACTGGAGTGACTAGGCTTGTATACACTGGAATTTAGAAGGATGAGAGGGGATCTTATCGAAACGTATAAGATTATTAAGTGGTTGGACACGGTAGAGGCAGGAAACATGTTCCCAATGTTGGGGGAGTCCAGAACCAGGGGCCACAGTTTAAGAATAAGGGGTAGGCCAATTAGAACGGAGATGAGGAAAAACATTTTCAGTCAGAGAGTTGTAAATCTGTGGAATTCTCTGCCTCAGAAGGCAGTGGAGGCCAATTCTCTCAATGCATTCAAGAGAGAGCTAGATAGAGCTCTTAAGGATAGCGGAGTCAGGGGATATGGGGAGAAGGCAGGAACGGGGTACTGATGGAGAATGATCAGCCATGATCACATTGAATGGCGGAGATTACAGGCTCGAAGGGCCGAATGGCCTCCTCCTGCACCTATTGTCTATGGAAAAAAAAATCTTGCATCTAACATCTTTCCTCCCACACTCCAAAGACGTACAGGTTTGTTGGTAAATTGATTTCTTGGTAAATTGTCCCTGGTGTGCAGGATAGAACGAGTGTACGGGGCGATGGCTGGTCGGCGTGGACTCGGTGGGCTGAAGGGCCTGTTTCCGCGCTGTATCTCTGAGGTGTAAATGGCGGCCTGTTCGACCCATGGCTGTTTCGGGCTGCCCGCTGCTGTGATCAGGCCTTGTTGCTTCCCTTCAATCCTCTTGGGCTGGAAGGTCCGTTTCTCCCAGACACCTCGACACAAGAAACTGGAGTAACACAGTCCTTCTCTCCAGAGATGCTGCCTGTCCCACTGAGTTACTCCAGCTTTTTGTGTCTATCTTCGGTTTAAACCAGCATTTGCAGTTCATTCCTACACATCTCCCACGGTCTAGGTAATCGCAAGCCTGCAGAGCATCATTCAGTACGGAAACAGGCCCTTCAGCCCAACCTGTGTGTGCTGGTCAATATGCCCCACCTGAGCTGGTCCCATTTACCCGCATTGGCCCTACAACGCTCAAACCTGCCCTGTCCAAGCCCGTCCCACACATGGGACACGTAGCCTGAAGAAGGGTCTTGACCCGAGACATCACCTATCCACGTTCTCCAGTAATGCTGCCTGACCCGCTGAGTTAATCCAGCACTCTGTGAAACGTCACCTATCCATGTTCTCCACAGATGCTGCCTGACCCGCTGAGTTACTCCGGCACTCTGTGAAACGTCACCTATCCATGTTCTCCACAGATGCTGCCTGACCCGCTGAGTTACTCCAGCACTCTGTGAAACGTCACCTATCCATGTTCTCCACAGATGCTGCCAGACCCGCTGAGTTACTCCAGCACTCTGTGTCCTTTTGTATAAACCATTATCTAAGGTACCTTGTTTCTACGGGTGGAACTACTGAGTTCCTCCAGCAGTTTGTTTTTTTGATCTATAAAAGAGTAGATTATTTTAAGAAAACATCAATAGTCCAGAAAACCCTGTAGTCTTGCAGCACCAGTCCCAAGAGTGGCATGTTGTCAGTGTTACTGTGTTGTCAGGGTGCGTTGATAGCCAAACACTCAAGGACAGTGAGGTGCAGGTAACAGTGGATATCCTGTTTGTAACTGCATCACAGGACATTCTCGAAGGAAGGAGAACAGGAATGTTCTTTTACAAAGGAGACGAGGAGAAAAAATTTTACTCAGAGGGTGGTGAATCTGTGGGATTCTTTGCCACAGACGGCGGTGGAGGCCAACTCAGTGGATATTTTTAAGGCAGAGATAAATAGATTCTTGATTAGTGCAGGTGTCAGGGGTTATGGGGAGAAGGCAGGAGAATGGGGTTAAGAGGGAGAGATAGATCAGCCATGATTGAATGGCGGAGTGGACGATGGGCCAAATGGCCTAATTCTACTCCTATTCCTTCATAACAAGAGGAGCTGAGTATAGGAGCAAATAGGTCCTTCTGCAGTTGTACAGGCCCCTAGTGAGACCGCACCTGGAGTACTGTGTGCAGTTTTGGTCTCCAAATTTGAAGAAGGATATTCTTGCCATTGAGGGCGTGCCACGTAGGTTTACTAGGTTAATTCCCGGAATGGCGGGACTGTCATATGTTGAAAGATTGGAGCGACTAGGCTGGAATACACTGGAATTTAGAAGGATGAGAGGGGATCTTTTATCGAAACGTATAAGATTATTAAGGTGTTGGACACGTTAGAGGCAGGAAACATGTTCCCAATGTTGGGGTAGTCCAGAACCAGGGTCCACAGTTTAGGCCATTTAGAACAGAGATGAGGAAAAACTTTTTCAGTCAGAGAGTTGTAAATCTGTGGAATTCTCTGCCTCAGAAGGCAGTGGAGGCCAATTCTCTGAATGCATTCAAGAGAGAGCTAGATAGAGCTCTTAAGGATAACGGAGTCAGGGGGTATGGGGAGAAGTCAGGAACGGGGTACTGATTGAGAATGATCAGCCATGATCACATTGAATGGTGGTGCTGGCTCGAAGGGCCGAATGGCCTCCTCCTGCACCTATTGTCTGTTGTCTATTGACCGTATGAAATAAAGGACTGTGGGGAAAAAGCAAGATATAAATGTAAAACACAACGGGAAAAAGAAAACCAGGCCATGCCGCTGAAAGAGGCTGTGTAGAGTTGAGTTTATTATTGTCACATGTACTGAGGTACAGTGCAAAGCTTTTGTGTGCTATCCAGTCAAAGAAAAGACTGCACATTATAATCAACCCACTGCACAGCTAATGCGTACAACATATACGCAAGATATCAAAGATAGACACAGAGTGCTGGAGTAACTCAGCGGGTTCATGCAATGTCTATGGAGAACATGGATAGGTGACGTTTCACAGAGTGCTGGAGTAACTCAGCGGGTCGGGCTGCATCTGTGGAGAACGTGGATAGGTGACGTTTCACAGAGTGCTGGAGTAACTCAGCGGGTCAGGCAGCATCTGTGGAGAACGTGGATAGGTGACGTTTCACAGAGTGCTGGAGTAGCTCAGCGGGTCAGGCAGCATCTGTGGAGAACGTGGATAGGTGACGTTTCACAGAGTGCTGGAGTAACTCAGCGGGTCAGGCAGTATCTCTGGAGAGAAGGAATGGGTGATGTTTCGGCTCGAGACCTTTCTTCAGACAAGAAATAACATTGAGTCTATAAAATGGATAATCCACAAAGGTTCTGGAAGCAAAGGTGCCGTTACATCAGCAGTGTATCTGTAATCAAAAATATAACTTAATAACTCTAATAATGGAACATGCTGCCAGGGATGGTGGAGGCAGAGGTTTTTAGTGGTAGAGTGCTGCCTTACAGCGCCGAGAACCGGGTTCAATCCTGACTGAGGGGTGCTGTCTGTACGGAGTTTGTTCGTTCACCCTGTGACTGCGTGGGTTTAAAGCTTTTCACTGTACCTCACAATAAATTAAACTGAACCATTTAGTTCAAACATAGAAAGTAGGTGCAGGAGGAGGCCATTCGGCCCTTCGAGCCTGTACGCACCGCCATTCAATATGATCATGGCTGATCATCCAACTCAGTAACCTGTACCTGCCTTCTCTCCATACCCCCTGATCCCTTTAGCCACAAGGGCCACATCTAACTCCCTCTTAAATATAGCCAATGAACTGGCCTCAACTATCTTCTGTGGCAGAGAACTCCACAGATTCACCACTCTCTGTGTGAAAAAAAACTTTCTCATCTCGGTCCTAAAAGACTTCCCCCTTATCCTTAAACTGTGACCCCATGTTCTGGACTTCCCCAACTTCGGGAACAATCTTCCTGCATCTAGTATAAGAAAATAACTGCAGATGCTGGTACAAATTGATTTATTCACAAAATGCTGGAGTAACTCAGCAGGTCAGGCAGCATCTCGGGAGAGAAGAATTCCTTCTCTCCCGAGATGCTGCCTGACCTGCTGAGTTACTCCAACATTTTGTGAATAAATCTTCCTGCATCTAGCCTGTCCAACCCCTTAAGATCTGTTTATTGTCTGTTTATTGCCACGTGTACTAATTAAGGTACAGTGAAACTGGAATGATGCAGGGAATGGATGGATATGGGTCGCATGCAGGGAGAGGAGATGAGTTGAACTTGGCATCTTGTTCAGCACGGACATTGTGGGCCGAAGGGCCTGTTCCTGTGCTGTTCCGTGTCCTCTGTAACCATAAATCGTGCAAAACCGAAGTGGGTGTTGAAACGAAAGGCCGTGCGTGGAAGATCACAGTTGCGGAGGTTAGTGTTGTGCCTGATGTTTGCTGGGAAGAAGCCGTTCCTGAACCTGGAGATGATGGTTTTCGGGCTCCTGTACCGTATTCCTGATCGTAGCAGCGAGATGAGATCGTGGCCAGGGTGGTGTGCGACTTGCTTCATGAACTCGAAATGTGTTCGTTTTTAGTTTCTAGAGATACAGCGTGGAAACAGGCCCTTCAGCCCACCGGGTCCGCGCCGACCAGCGATCCCCACACATTAACACTATCCTACACCCACTAGGGACAATTTTTACTCGGCACAATGGGACAATATTCATAAGTTCTTGTGTTGTGTTCGCAGAAATAGGCTATTTGGCCATTCGATCACGGCTGATCTATCTTTCCCTTTCAGAGGAGATCTTATCGAAACGTATAAGATTATTAAGGGGTTGGACACGTTAGCGGCAGGAAACATGTTCCCAATGTTGGGGGAGTCCAGAACAAGGGGCCACACAGTTTAAGAATAAGTGGTCGGCCATTTAGAACTGAGATGAGGAAAAACTTTTTCAGTCAGAGAGTTGTGAATCTGTGGAATTCTCTGCCTCAGAAGGCAGTGGAGGCCAATTCTCTGAATGCATTCAAGAGAGAGCTGGATAGAGCTCTTAAGGATAGCGGAGTCAGGGGGTATGGGGAGAAGGCAGGAACAGGGTACTGATTGAGAATGATCAGCCATGATCACATTGAATGGCGGTGCGTACAGGCTCGAAGGGCTGAATGGCCTCCTGCATCTATTGTCTATAACCCCATTCTCCTGCATTCTCCCCATAACCCTTGACATCCTTACAAATCAAGAACCTATCAAACTCCACCTTAAAATTATCCACTCACGTGGCCTCCACTGCCGTCTGTGGCAATGAATTCCACAGATTCACCACCCTCTGACTGAAGAAATTCCTCCCCATCTCCTTTGTAAAGGCAGGTAGCGGCCATTAAGGGGTTAACCAGCAGCAGGTGTGCCTCAGTGAGGAGGGGGAGGGGGAGGGGGGAGGGGGGGAAGGGAGGAGTTGTAAATGTCATGGTGAACACTTGTAAAGTAGCCAAAGATAGACACAGAAAGCTGGAGTAACTCAGCGGGTCAGGCAGCATCTGTGGAGAACATGGATAGGTGACGTTTCATAGAGTGCTGGAGTAACTCAGCGGGTCAGGCAGCATCTGTGGAGAACATGGATAGGTGACGTTTCATAGAGTGCTGGAGTAACTCAGCGGGTCAGGCAGCATCTGTGGAGAACATGGATAGGTGACGTTTCACAGAGTGCTGGAGTAACTCAGCGGGTCAGGCAGCATCTGTGGAGAACATGGATAGGTGACGTTTCACAGAGTGCTGGAGTAGCTCAGCGTGACAGGCAGCATCTGTGGAGAACATGGATGGGTGACATTTTGGGTCGAGACCCTTCTTCAGTCTATTGTCGGGTTAAAGCAGCATCTGCAGTTCCTTCTTCCACACTGGTAAAGCAGCCAGCAGGTTGCTTGTTGTCCTGGTTTGGTGTCTGCCCGGCTGAAATGCCTGCAGGGAGTTGACTCTGTTTTGTTGTTATGGAGGTTGCGTGAGACGGAAGATGCAGTGAATGTCACCTCGATGGCATGTGGGCGGATGGCAATGCCAGGCTGTGACTCATCAGCACTCCTCCCCCCCCCCCCCCCCAAGCATGTACGTACAGTGCCGTTCTCAGGCACCTCCCCCGTCCACACTGCCCATCTCCTCAGCTCCCGGCAGGAACCATGTTCCCCATGTTGGGGGAGTCCAGAACCAGGGGCCACAGTTTAAGAATAAGGGGTCGGCCATTTTGGACTGAGATGAGGAAAAGCTTTTCACCCAGAGAGTTGTGAATCTGTGGAATTTCCTGCCAGTGGAGGCCAATTCACTGGATGTTTTCAAAAGAGAGTTAGATTTAGCTCTAAAGGGCCAACGGAATCCCATAATATGGGGAAAAGCAGGAACGGGGTACTGATTGTGGATGATCAGCCATGATCATATTGAATGGCAGTGCTGGTTCGAAGGACTGAATGGCCTCCTCCAGCACCTATTTTCTGAGTTTCGTCAACATAATGCCACACTGCTGGTCCTGAAGAGCGCTGTACGATTCCCTTCACTGATTCTCAGTCTGAAGAAGTTGTCTCGAGCCGAAACGTCACCGATTCCGTCTCTCCAGAGATGCTGCCTGACCCGCTGAGTTACTCCAGCACTCTGTGAAACGTCACCCATTCCTTCTCTCCAGAGATGCTGCCTGTCCCGCTGAGTTACTCCAGCACTCTGTGAAACGTCACCCATCCATGTTCTCCACAGATGCTGCCTGACCCGCTGAGTTACTCCAGCACTCTGTGAAACGTCACCCATTCCTTCTCTCCAGAGATGCTGCCTGTCCCGCTGAGTTACTCCAGTATTTTATCTTCAATAAAACCTTGTTCTTTATTGATTTCAAGATGCAGCACATGTACAGGCCCTTCGGCCCATCGAGTCCACGCCGACCACTCATCATCCGTTCACACTAGTTCTGTGTTATCCCACTTTCTCATCCACTCCCTACCCACGAGGGGCCAATTAACTTACACATCTGCATATCTTTGTAGTGTGGAAGGAAACCGGAGCATCTGGAGGAAACCCACGTGGTCACAAGGAGAGCGTACAAACTCCGTACAGACAGTGCCCAAGGTTGGGATTGAACCCGTGTCTCAGGTGCTGTGAGGCAGCAGCTCTCCCTCAGTGCCACCGTGCCGCCCACTTGTAAAGTCATCGTGGGGGTATTGCTTGAACGGACAGCACATTAACCGCAGCGGGTTGAGCTGCTGCCTGACAGCGCCAGAGATCGGGGTTCAATTCTGACCCCGGGTGCTGTCTGTGTGCGTGGAGTTTGCACGTTCTCCCAGTGACCGTGTGGGTTTCCTCCGGGTGCTCCGGTTTCCTCCCACTTCCCAGAGACGTGCGGGTTTTGTAGGTTAACTGGGCCTCTGTAAATTGCCCCCCAGTGTGCAGGGAGTGGATGAGAAAGTGAGATGATATGGAACTAGTGTGGCGGGTGATGGCCGGTCGGCGTGGACTCGGCTGGCCGAAGGGCCTGTTTCCGTGCTGTATCTCTGTAAGTAAGCAAGTATTCCCCTCCCCTCGAGCGTGGGAGTGACTGTCCTCTCCTCGGCAGCGAGACAGTGAGACGCCCGGCCATGTTAGGAAGACGTTGGGGGCAGCGGGAGGGAGCAGGGTGAAGCCCCAACATTGGGAACAGTGTGACTCTGCTCTGCGTGCTGCTTTGATGAGCGTAATTGGATCCTGGGAGCTGGAGTGCGTTACGGAGCCTGGGTGGGTGTTCACCAGCTGTCCCTGTCTGTCCACACTGTGCTGTCAGGCTGTGAGCTACTGCCATGTAGCACTGGTGCTGAGAAGCCAAAGCTTGCAGCCTGAAAACCGTGATTACCAAGGCGGCACGGTGGCGCAGCGGTAGAGTTGCTGCCTTACAGCGAATGCAGCGCCGGAGACTCAGGTTCGATCCTGACTACGGGCGCTGTCTGTACGGAGTTTGTACGTTCTCCCCGTGACCTGCGTGGGTTTTCTCAGATATCTTCCGGTTTCCTCCCACACTCCAAAGACGTACAGGTATGTCGGTTAATTGACTGGGTAAATGTTTTAAAAAAATTGTCCCTAGTGTGTGTAGGATAGTGTTAATGTGCGGGGATCGCTGGGCGGCGCGGACTCGGTGGGCCGAAGGGCCTGTTTTCACGCTTTATCTCTAAATCTAAAAAAACAGCTTCTTCTCAGTAACCATCAGGCCTTTGAACCACCCTGCACAACACTAACCTCCGCTCTGGACTGTCTTTGGTGGCACTAAGGATTATTGCCACGTGTACCGAGGTACAGTGAAAAGCTGCTTTTGTTGCGTGCTATCCAGTCACCGAAAATGATCCAGAAATGAGATACTCGCTGGAGTTCAGAAGAATGAGGGGGGACCTCATTGAAACATACAGAATAGTGAAAGGCTTGGATAGAGTGGAGATAGACACAAAAAGCTAGAGTAACTCAGCGGGACAGGCAGCATCTCTGGAGAGAAGGAATAGGTGACGTTGTGGGTCGAGACCCTTCTGGATAGAGTGGATGTGAAGAGAATGTTTCCACTGGTGGGAGAGTCTAGGACTAGAGGTCACAGCCTCAGAATTAAAGGACATTCTTTTAGGAAGGAGGTGAGGAGAAATTTCTTTAGTCAGAGGGTAGTGAATCTGTGGAATTCATTGCCACAGACGGCTGTGGAGGCCACAAGTCATTGGATGTATTTAAGGCAGAGACAGATAGATTCTTGATTAGTACGGGTGTCAGGGGTTATGGGGAGAAGGCAGGAGAATGGGGTTAGGAGGGAGAGATAGATCAGCCATGAATGAATGGCGGAGTGGACTGGATGGGCCGAATGGCCTAATTCTGCTCCTATCAGTTATGATCTTATGACATGATTATAATCAAGCCATCCACAGTGTAGAGACACAGGATAAAGGGTGAAATGTTTAGTACACGATCTCTGGAGTCTAAAAAGCGAGACGGAACAATAATAAATAAATAAATAGGTGTGGTTGCGCCTTGCTGAACCCAAGTTCAAGTGCAGTTGCACGTCACGGGGGTGCCAGGTTCAAGTGCGGTTGCACCGTGGGGGTGCCAGGTTCAAGTGCGGTTGCACCTCACGGGGATGCCAGGTTCAAGTGCGGTTGCACCATGGGGGTGCCAGGTTCAAGTGCGGTTGCACCGTGGGGGTGCCAGGTTCAAGTGCGGTTGCACCTCGCGGGAATGCCAGTTTCAAGTGCGGTTGCACCGTGGGGGTGCCAGGTTCAAGTGCGGTTGCACCGTGGGGGTGCCAGGTTCAAGTGCGGTTGCACCTCGCGGGGGTGCCAGGTTCAAGTGCGGTTACACCTCACGGGACCCAGGTTCAAGTGCGGTTGCACCTCGCGGGAATGCCAGGTTCAACTGCGGTTGCACCATGGGGGTGCCAGGTTCAAGTGCAGTTGCACCTCACGGGGGTGCCAGGTTCAAGTGCGGTTGCACCTCGCGGGACTGCCAGGTTCAAGTGCGGTTACACCTCACGGGACCCAGGTTCAAGTGCGGTTGCACTGTGGGGGTGCCAGGTTCAAGTGCGGTTGCACCTCGCGGGACTGCCAGGTTCAAGTGCGGTTGCACCTCGCGGGACTGCCAGGTTCAAGTGCGGTTGCACCTCGCGGGTCCCAGGTTCAAATGCGGTTGCACCACGTTGAGCTCGAGTTGATTTGTCCGGCTGGGAGGATTCACTCTGTGTTGCTCTTTGTTACAGGATTAATTATTTGACCGCCATTGGAGAGCAAGGATTTGGCGATGAATTGAGAGAGTACCGGCAGATTCGAGCAGGATCAATATTCAGAGCGACACCCCCCAGCGGCCCCCGAGAATAACATGGGGCGCAAAAAGATTCAGATTACCCGCATCTTGGACGAGCGTAACCGACAGGTAAGCACGACAGGTGGATCAGTCCCTGCCTTCAACACACAGTGCCGGAGTAACTCAGCGGGTCAGGCAGCATCTGTGGAGAACAGACACAAAGTGCCGGAGTAACTCAGTGGGTCAGGCAGCATCTGTGGAGAAAAAGGATGGGTGGTGTTTTGGGTCACGACCCTTCTTCAGACTGAAAGCGGAGTGGAGGGACCTGGAGGTAAGAATAAGGGAATTATGGGAGGCATTGGTAGGGTAAACACTCAGAACCTGTGTCCCAGAGTGGAAATATCAAAGACTAGAGGACATGGCATTAATGGGAGAGGGCCATAAGATAATGCAGATGTGTGACAATAGACAATAGACAATAGGTGCAGGAGTAGGCCATTCAGCCCTTCGAGCCAGCACCGCCATTCAATGCGATCATGTCTGATCACTCTCAATCAGTAATTCCTTTCACAGAGGGTGATGGAGGCAGATACGATAGTGATGTTTAAGAGGCTTTTAGATAGGCACATTGATTAGGTTTTAGTTTATAGAGACTCTGGGCGATTGCTTTATTTGCGACTTTAGAGATACAGCGTGGAAATAGGCCCTTCGGCCCACCGAGTCCGTGCCGATCATCGATCCTTGTATATTAGTTATAGAGCCATACAGCGTGGAAACAGGCCCTTTGGCCCAACTTGTCCGCACCGGCTAATATGTTCCATGTAGTTCTGCTCTACAGACCAGGGACATTTTACAGCAAATTAACCCACAAACCTGCACGTCTTTGGAGTGTGGGAGGAAACCGGAGGGCCCGGAGAAAGCCCACGCGGTCACCGGGAGAACGTGCAAACTCCGTACAGACAGCGCCCGTGGTCGGGATGGAACCCGGGTCTCTGGCGCTGTGAGGTAGCGGCACTACCCGCTGTACCACCGTGCCACCCTCTGGGCATGTGGAGGGATATGAATCACCCACAGGCAGACGAGATTAGTTTGACTTTGCGTGATTGTCGGCACGGGCATTGTGGGCCGAAGGGCCTCTCCCTGTACTGCATTGTTGTTTGCTGTGAGGCAGCGGAGTTGATCAATTACAAGCTCGTGAATAGCTGCAGAATTGATTGAGGAGTGAGAAAAAGTGCATCGTCAGGCCAGGCTATTTATATCTCAGGGCCATGATGCACAGCATTTTAATAACGCTAAATTTAGCATCATAATCAGGGACACAGCAATCAAGGTTTAATTAAAAAGATATTTTCTAACCGGAAAACGAGAGGGCAACAAAGTTCAAGACGCTGGCAGCCAAGAGCAGATGAGATCACCGCGGGAGGAGAAGAAAGTGCCGCTCTCTCCATCTCCAGCCCACTGCACTCCAGCTGTGGAAACACTGACACTAATGGTGAAGCAGTATGAGCACTCGCAGTCATAGTGAGACAGCACGGAAACAGGCCCTTCCCCAACCTGCCCACACCGGCCAACATGCCCCATCTACACTAGTCCCACCTGCCCACACCGACCAACATGCCCCATCTACACTAGTCCCACCTGCCCACACCGGCCAACATGCCCCATCTACACTGAACATAGTGTGATACAGCATGGAAACAGGCCCTTCCCCAACCAGCCCACACCGGCCAACATGCCCCATCTACACTAGTCCCACCTGCCCACACCGACCAACATGCCCCATCTACACTAGTCCCACCTGCCCAACACCGACCAACATGCCCCATCTACACTAGTCCCACCTGCCCACACTCGACCAACATGCCCCATCTACACTAGTCCCACCTGCCCACGACCGGCCAACATGCCCCATCTACACTAGTCCCACACCGACCAACATGCCCCATCTACACTAGTCCCACCTGCCCACACCGGCCAACATGCCCATCTACACTAGTCCCAACCTGCCCACACCGGGCCCAAACATGCCCCATCTACACTAGTCCCACCCGCCCACACTGGCCAACAAGCCCCAGCTACACTAGTCCCACCGAACATAGAAAATAGGTGCAGGAGGAGGCCATTCGGCCCTTCGAGCCAGCACCGCCCATTCATTGTGATCATGGCTGATCGTCCACAATCAATAACCCGTGCCTGCCTTCTCCCCATATCCCTTGATTCCACTAGCCCCCAGAGCTCTATCTAACTCTCTCTTAAATCCATCCAGTAATTTGACCTCCACTGCCCTCTGTGGCAGAGAATTCCACAAATTCACAACTCTGGGTGAAAATGTTCCTTCTCACCTCAGTTTTAAATGGCCTCCCCCTTTATTCTAAGACTCTGGCCCCCTGGTTTCTGGACTCCCCCAACATTGGGAACATTTTTCCTGCATCTAGCTTGTCCAGTCCTTTTATAATTTTATATGTTTCTATAAGATCCCCTCTCATCCTTCTAACCTGCCTGCGTTTGGTCCATATCCATCCAAACCTGTTCTATCCATGTACCTGTCTGACTGTTTCATAAACACTGGGATAGGTCCCAGCCTCAACTACCTCCTCCGGCAGCTCGTTCCATACACCCACCACCCTGTGTGTGAAAAAGTTACCCCTCGGATTCCTATTAAATCTTTCCCCTTAGGTCATAAGGGATAGGGAGCAGAATTAGGCCATTTGGCCCATCAAGTCTACTCCACCATTCAATCATGGCCGATCTATCTCTCCCTCCTAACCCCATTCTCCTGCCTTCTCCCCATAACCTCTGACACCTGTAATGATCAAGAATATATCTATTTATGCCTTAAATATATCCATTGACTTGTGGCCTCCACGAATAATTCCACCGATTCAGCACCCCCTGACTAAAAGAAATTCCTCCTCCTCTCCTTCCTAAAGGAACAGCCTCTTTAATTCTGAGGGCTGTGCCCTCCAGTCCTGGGCTCCTCCCACTAGTGGAAACATCCTCTCCACATCCACTCCATCCAGGCCGCTCACTGTTCTGTGGACCGATGAGACCCCCCCCCCTTATTTTCTAAGCTCAGCGAGTCCAGGCCCAGTGCCGACAAAGGCTCACCTTAAACCAGTGGCCTCTGGTCCCCCGATTTCCCCTGCTCTGGGCAAGAGACTCTGTGCGTCTACCCGATCTATTCCCACCGTGGTTTTATACCCTGTGTGGAAGTAGAAGTGGAATGGTTCTGACCTGGACCCACCTGCCCGGTCGAACGCACACGCGACTGGAAGGAGAACAAAATGCTACAGGAAGTCGGCGGGTCAGGCGTAGGACAGGCGACTCTTCCCGGTCGGGAACCTTGTTCTGATTCAGTCTAAAGAAAGCTCCTGACCCGAACCACCACCTGCCCGATTCTTATGTAGGAAGGAACTGCAGATGCTGGTTTACCACGAAGAAAGACACAAAATGCTGGAGTAACTCAGCGGGTCAGGCAGCATCTGTGGAGAACATGGATAGGTGAAGTTTCACAGAGTGCTGGAGTAACTCAGCTGGTCAGGCAGCATCTGTGGGAGAAAGGGAGTCGGTGACTTTTCGAATCGGGACCCTTCTTCAGAATGGATCTGACCCAAGAAATGTCAGTTACTAGTTTTCTCTCAGAGATGCTGCCTGACCCGCTGAGTTACTCCAGCATTTCGTGCCCTGCCCATCTCCTCAGCTCCTTGCAGGAAATATGTTCCCCATGTTGGGGGGAGTCCAGAACCAGAGGTCGCACACAGTTTAAGGATAAGGGGCCGGCCATTTTGGACTGAGATGAGGAAAAACCTTTTCGCCCGGAGAGTTGTGAATCTGTGGAATTCTCAGCCACAGAGGCCGATTCACTGGATGTTTTCAAGAGAGAGTTAGATAGAGCTCTTAGGGCTAACGGAATCAAGGGGTACGGGGAGAAAGCAGGAACGGGGTACTGATTGTGGACGATCAGCCATGATCACATTGAATGGCGGTGCTGGGCTCGAAGGGCCGAATGGCCTCTTCCCGCACCTATTGTCTGTGTTTCTCTGGGCTATTTGTTGTCTGATTGTGTGTACTTGTTTCTTCTCTCTTTCTGCCCCCTTTCACCACACCCCCCGCCCCTCCCCTCCCCACCCCCCCCCCCGCCCCTCCCCCACCCCCCCTCGCCCTCCCCACCCCCCCACCAGGTGACATTCACCAAGAGGAAGTTTGGTTTGATGAAGAAGGCGTACGAGCTGAGTGTGCTGTGTGACTGTGAGATCGCCCTGATCATCTTCAACCACACACCAACAAGCTGTTCCAGTATGCCAGCACCGACATGGACAAGGTGCTGCTCAAGTACACAGAGTACAACGAGCCCCATGAGAGCAGAACCAACGCTGACATCGTGGAGGTGAGACCACGCACCACCTCCTCACCGCCACTCCCCCCCCCTCACCCACCCTCTCCTCCCCCTCACCCCACACCCCCCCCTCAACCCCACTCCCCCCCTCACCCCACACCCCCCCCTCACCCCACTCCCCCCCTCACCCCGCACCCCCCCCCCTCAACTCCCCACTCCCCCCCTCACCCCGCACCCCCCCCTCACCCCACTCCCCCCCCCTCACCCCGCACCCCCCCCCTCACCCCACTCCCCCCCTCACCCCGCACCCCCCCCCTCACCCCACTCCCCCCCTCACCCACACTCCCCCCCCTCACACCCCACTCCCCCCCTCACCTCCCCGCACCCCCCCCGCTCCACCCCCACTCCCCCCCTCACCCCACTCTCCCCCCCCTCACCCACTCCCCCCCTCACCCCCGCACCCCCCCCCTCACCCACTCCCCCCCTCACCCCACTCCCCCCCTCTCACCCCGCACCCCCCCCTCACCCCACCCTCCCCCCCTCACCCCCGCACCCCCCCCTCACGCCCACTCACCCCACTCCCCCCCTCACCCCACTCCCCCCCTCACCCCACTCCCCTCCCCGTATCCCATCTCCCCCCCTCAACCCCACTCCCCCCCCCTCACCCCACTCCCCCCCTCACCCCACTCCCCCCCCTCACCCCACACCCCCCCCTCACCCCACTCCCCCCCCCCTCACCCCACACCCCCCCCCCCTCACCCCACTCCCCCCCCTCACCCCACTCCCCCCCCCCTCACCCCACTCCCCCCCCCCTCACCCCACTCCCCCCCTCACCCCCACTCCCCCCCCTCACCCCACTCCCCCCCCTCACCCCACACCCCCCCCTCACCCCACTCCCCCCCCTCACCCCACTCCCCCCCCTCACCCCACTCCCCCCCCCTCACCCCACTCACCCCCCCCTCACCCCCACTCCCCCCCCTCACCCCACTCCCCCCCTCACCCCACTCCCCCCCTCACCCCACTCCCCTCCCCCGTATCCCATCTCCCCCTCCTCACCCACCCTCTCCCAAGTCAAGTCAAGTTTATTTGTCACATACACATACACGATGTGCAGTGAAATGAAAGTGGCAATGCCTGCGGGTTGTGCTAAAAAAAAAAAGAATTACAGTTGCAGCATATAAATAAAAGTTAATACAGAGAAGACAAAATTGAGTCCCTGGAGTTATAAAAGTTAACAGTCCCTGATGGAGGCGTTTGTCTGACCGTAGCAGCTGGGAACAGTCCGTTGCTGGGGGTGGTAGGGGTCCCCCCATAATGTTGCTGACTCTGGATCTGCACCTCCTGATGTATAGGTCCTGCAGGGGGGCGAGTGTAGTTCCCATGGTGCGTTCAGCCGAACGCACTACTCTCTGCAGGGCCTTCCTGTCCTGGGCAGAGCTGTTCCCAAACCAGACTGTAATGTTGCCGGACAGGATGATCTCTACAGCCCCAGAGTAGAAGCAATGAAGGATCCTCAGAGACACTCTGAATTTCCTCAGCTGTCTGAGGTGTTAAAGGCGCTGCTTTGCCTTACCCACTCAGTGCGGCAATGTGTGTTGTCCATGTCAGATCCCGTATCCCATCGTCCCCCTCCTCGCCCCACCCTCCTGCCTTCTCTCCAGAGCCCCTGACACCCGCACTGATCAAGAATCTATGTGTCTCTGCCTTAAACATCTACTGACTTGTGGCCTCCACAGTCGTCTGTGTGTAAAGAATCCCACAGATTCACCACCCTCTGACTAAAGAAATTCCTCCTCGTCTCCTTCCTGAAGGAACGTCCTTTAATTCTGAGGCTGTGCCCTCTGGTCCTAGACTCTCCCACCAGTGGAAACATCCTCTCCACATCCACTCTCTGGGGGCTTCAGGCTGATTGGGTCGGACGTGAGTCTCGGGGCTGTCCTTGTTCTGGGTTAATTCCCCCCAGAGGTCAGTGATTAATCCGTCCACATCCCGCGTCAGGCTCAGCTCAGCCACAACTCTGTGACACCAGCCGACACACTCAGCCCTGCCCGCCTTCCCCTCCCCGGCCCCGGCTTTGCCCGCCTGCCACGCTAGGCCACGCCAGTGCCACTGTGTGCCCTGTTTAGTTTAGATTAGATTAGGGATCCAGCGCGGAAACAGGCCCTTCAGCCCACCGAGTCCACGCCGACCGGTGTACTAGCACTATCCTGATCATCGGCGGTCACTGGAAACCTCCAAAGCCTGTGCGTGACTTTGTTCAACGTGGGGAGACCGGTGCACAAACAAACATCACACAGTGAAAGTCTAGATACACAGAATGCTGGAGTAACTCAGTGGGTCGGGCAGCAATCTGTGGGGAACATGGATAGGTGACGTTTCGGGTCGAGGCCCCTTCTTCAGACTGCGAATCAGGGGAGAGTGGAGGCGGAGGTAATGAAAAGGTTCGGAACAAATCAGAGCCGGCCTCCATGACCGAGGGAGGGTGGAGCCCACAATGGTGCATTGTGTGCTGTGGAAGAGGTGATTGTGAAGGAGAGGTAAGGACGTGAACAGTGGAACTGGCAGGATGATGAGGGAGGGAAGGATGAGGAGAGGGGACGCAAGGTGACAAGTGATAGGAGCAGAATTGGGCCACTCGGCCCCATCGAGTCTACTCTGCCATTCAGTCACGGCTGGTCTATCTCTCCCTCCTAACCCCATTCTCCTGCCTTCTCTCCATAACCCCTGACACCCGCACTGATCGAGAGATGGCCGTGGGGAGGGGGCCTCAGTGACTGTGGGGACATACCCCCTGGCTGTGTGTGTCTCTCTCTCTCTCTCTCCTTCTCCTTCTCTCTCTCTCTCTCCTCTCTCTCTCTCTCTCTCTCTCTCTCTCTCTCTCTCTCTCTCTGTGTGTGTGACTCTCTCTCTCTCTCTCTCTCTCTCTCTTTCTCTCTCTCTCTGTGTGTGTGACCTCTCTCTCTCTCTCTCTCAGTGTGTGACTCTCTCTCTCTCTCTCCCGTGTGTGTGTGACTCTCTCTCCCCTGTGTGTGACTCTCTCTCTCTCTCTCTCTCTCTCCCCCTGTGTGTGGACTCTCTCTCTCTCTCTCTCTCTCTCTCTCTCATCTCTCTCTCTCTGTCTCTCTCTCTCTCTCTCTCTCTCTCTCTCTCTCTCTCTCTCTCCCTGTCTCTCTCTCTCTCTCTCTCTCTCTCTCTCTCTCTCTCTCTCTCTCTCTCTCTCTCTCTCTCCCTCTCTCTC